>NC_134533.1:232500-235000 GCF_050624435.1 Tenrec ecaudatus | reverse complement strand
CGCGGCGGCGGCGGCGGCGGCGGCGGCGGCGGCGGCCGCTGCCGGGTCGGGCCGGGTCTAAGTTAGGCGACTGTCCGGCCGACGACGCGCTCTTGCCGGCTAGAGACGCACATTCGTCCCGCCGCCGCGCTTCCGGCCGGTTGTCGTCCGCCACCTAGCGGTCACTTTCACTTTCTCTCCGGAGCTCTGTCGCCAACGCGAAGGGACCGGAGCGGCCTGTGTCGCCGCCGGCCCCCGAGTTCCAGGACGCCGGCGGCGGCGGCCGCTGCGGCGGCGGGCCGGGTCTAAGTTAGGCGACTGTCCGGCCGACGACGCGCTCTTGCCGGCTAGCGACGCACATTCGTCCCGCCGCGCTTCCTGCCGGTTGTCGTCCGCCACCTAGCGGTCACTTTCACTTTCTCTCCGGAGCTCTGTCGCCAACGCGATGGGACCGGAGCGGCCTGTGTCGCCGGCCCCAGAGTTCCAGGACGCCGGCGGTGTCACTTGTGTCGTCCCGGCGGTGACAGAGCGCCGGCCCGGGAGCGGTGGCCCGAGCTTGTACCTGCAGCCTTACGGGTTGGCGGGCTTCACTGCCGCCTCTGTCACTGGTGTTTGTCGGTCAGCACTTGGTCGACCAGCACAGGGCGCTCAGCCGCCCGAAACTCACTCACTCACCCACCCGTCCGGAGGCCGGACCGCCCGAAGCGGTGCTTGAATTTTTCCAGGAACCCACTTGTGGCCCGTGGAACGGCCCTGGTGGCTCAGTCGCACGGAAATTCGGTGTTTACTACCCGGGCCTGGACACTGCCCGCCCGGCAACATGGCAGGCGGCGCTTGAGGGTTTCTCAAGTCCCCACTCTGGGTCCAGGGACCGGCCTTGGTGGCTCGCGGTCACCCGGCGAGTGGCGGTTCGCTCCTCGGCGACTCCCGAGTCCCCTGGCTCCTCGGGCGGAGCCTAAGAAAAATGTCCAAGTTCCTCACATATGCTTCCACATCGGTGGCCGGCCGCGCCGATGTGCGGGACCTCCGGTGTGCGGCACCTGCGTCGCGCGAGGGCACGCTGCCCCTCTTACCCCCCCACCCTTGATTCTCAGGAGGTTGACCAGAGGGCCCTAGGACCTCCAGGAGTGAGTGCTATGGGGTCACTGTGGCAGGCCTTTGGCCGAAACGCGGTTCCGGGGGGTGCCCCGTGGGGAGAAGCCACCACCCCGTCTCCTGGCGTGGTATTTCTTTCGCTGAACTCGGTCATTTTGGGCCACCAGATAGGTGCTGACACGCTCATCTTCAGTGGCGCTCACTGAAGAGGTCGGTTTGATGCTCTGGACATGTGCGTTGGTTCCCTGGGTCGCCTTTGGGTTACCGATGGCCCGTGGCGCGCGGTCCCTTCGATCCCGCGTGAGTCGCCCGCTTTGAGGCCCGTGCGCCGGCTCTCGCGAGTCCAGCTGTGTCCCGACCCTGTGGTGCTGTGCTCCTCTGGCCTCCAGTGCTCTTGAGGGTGGCGGGACTCACAGAGAGGTTGGCGGGATGGGTCTTCTGTGCTCCCCGCGCTCTCTGCCCGCTGCAGGCATCCCGGGCAGCCGTGCCAATGCTTAGCGGAGCGCCTTCCACGCCCCATGGGCTCCGTCTCCCGTGTCAGGCACTTTCCGTGTCCTTTTGGCGGCTGTCCTTCAGTGGCCCTGGGTGTGGGTCTGGCGGAGGCAGAAACCGGGCCTTTTTCCTTCCCTGACCTCCCCCAGCACCCGACAGGGTATTTTGTTTTTTTTCCTCTCGGTCTCTCTCGAGTGACTTGGATTTTGAACGCAACCCCGATCGATGTGGTGCTGTCGCGCTCTCCCGAGCCGGACCTAAGCCGCGCCAGACGAGGGACGGACATTCATGGCGAATGGGACCGCTCCTCTCGCTCTGTCCGCGGGCCCCTAGCCTCTTCTCCCACCACTCGCTTGTCGGTGCGTGGGCGAGGCAGGGGTGCGGAATCCGGTTCGCCCTCGCACGCTCGCTCCTCTTGCCTCACGGCGTGGGCTTGCTGGGCGTGCGTGGGTCTGTCGGCCCGAGCGGCCATCCCGCGCTCGTTTGCTTGGCGATGGGTCTTCCCCGTGGTGGGGATGGTCTTTCCCTCCTCCTTCACCGTGCACCTGCCGAGGTCCGCACGGGGTTGTGCCTGGATCGGCCCTTTGCCGGTGCCCCTGGAGCGCTCCAGGTTGTCCCTTCAGGTGCCTGAGGCCGAGCCGCGGTGTCGTTCCCGTATCTGGTCGTTTACCCCTCTGGCCCACCACCGCCCTGGTGCCGTTGGGTGCGTGCTGTGCCGGTTCTCTTGGAGCCGGAAGCACTCTGGGGGGTCGAGACGGTGTGTCGAACCCCGTGGGGGGTTGGGTGCGTCTCGCCGGAGGCGTTGCCCTCTCTGCCGTGTGTCCCAGCGCTCTCTGGGAAGCCGTGTCATCTCGCCTTTAACCCTGGACACATGTGAGATCTCCCCCGTCATGGGAGTGCTTGCGAGAGCGGGCTGGGAGGTCGCATGCTGTGT
>NC_134533.1:212500-220000 GCF_050624435.1 Tenrec ecaudatus | reverse complement strand
CAGAGTCGATATACACGTGGGTCGACCAGTAGCCCCGTCCGTCCTTTTGGTCAAGCGGCAAGGCATGTATGTCTTAATGTATCTCCTTTTAAAAAATCGTTTTATTAGAGGCTCGTACAACTCTTATCACAACCCATACATCAATTGTGTCAAGCACATTTCATAATTTTATTAAAAAGACCCTGCCTGGCTTGTGCGCATGTCTGGCGCACATGCGCGTTAGGGCGCGCAGGGGCGACCAGTGCTCGCTCCCTCCTCCTCTCGGTCCCAATTTCCCCACACATTTGGGTTAGTTTCGGGTTTTCTTTTATGCATCATCTGATCACTGATTGTCTCAAGGTTTTTGTTTTTTTTTTCCTATTGATTTCATCAATTTACTTCATCGAGATACACTCACTCACTCACTCACTCACTCACTCACTCACGCCAGTCACGCTACTGAGCAGGAATCCTGCGCTGAGGAGAGCTCCGGAACCGGCAAATGGCCACCTGCTCTTCCTTGCAAGACGCTGATAGACATCTTCTACCATGGACCCTTTTGGCGCCGGTACCATAGAACTTCCTTGCAAGACGTTGAGCCTCCTCCAAAGAAGCAAACACAAGAAACTCCACTTCAGAGAAGAAATAATGTGTGGCATTAGGGCCCAGCCAAGAAGTTGGACCATCGCCAAGAATCAGCAGCTGGTCGGAGGAGCCACTGCAAAAGTGTGGAGAAACCCCATGAGAGAGACTTGACTGGGACAGTGAATATGTCAAAGAACCAGCCAAGTTGTCTGTTGAAACCTGGGTAGAGACAGACAGGCACTGACTTTTTAGAGAGCTAGGAACCAAGGAGACATCAACTCCTGCTCTGCTCTCTCCAACTCTACCCGGGTGAACGCACCGATGAAGGCAATGCTTGTTGGGACTATGATGCTAGAATGATATGTGTGCAGAGCGCAGTTATTATGCTCATACTTATGATCACGCTTGCTTGTTCCAGTCCTTTTATCCTTTGGATTTATTTTTGGCTGGTGTGATGTGTGTCTGCAGTGAATAAACCGAGCATTCGAAAACGTCTAAGAGCGTTAAGTAATTATTGGTGACGCCGCTGCTCCTGACGCGTGCATCAGGTTCACTCTTGGCTCCGTATTTGTTTTTATGGCTTCTTTCTGAGAGATTGGCTTCTGAGTGTGTGGCTCTTTCCTCTGAGAGCCTAGAGGAGGCCCTCCTTCCTGTGTGAGGTTTCTGTGTCAGTCAGTCTGTCTCTCTCAACCCTCCCTCCCTCCATCCATCCACCAGCTCTCTTCACAGAGGAAGAGGGCCTGGCTGCGGTGTAGAATTCGGCTTGCCCTTGCACATGTGCTCTATCTCTCCATCTATCTATCTATCTATCTATCTATCTATCTATCTATCTATCTATCTATCTATCTATCTATCTATATCTAATGTATCTATCCTCGCTGCTGCTGTGCGCCTTCCCCCGGCGTGGGTCTTTGTGACCCCAGCGGCTACCTTGAGCCAAAGGGGTCGGAGAGGTCTTGTTTGAGCGAGCGAGCGAGCAAGCTAGCGAGCACTCCAACCCTGACTGTAGAGGTCTAGTTCTAGTTCAGAGTCCACTTGGCCGCTTCTCAAACCCAGCAGCCCCTCCCTCCCTCCCTCCCTCCCTCCCTCCCTCCTTCCTATTCTTGTAAGGCGTCTGCTTTTCTAAAGGTGGGTTAAGGGCCACAGCCTGCCCCCCCCCCCCCCCCGTAGAAGTCAGCCTGGTGGGTGGGGAATGTGGGAAGCCAAGCCTTTCTCCCTAGTTTGTCTCTCCCCCAGGCATACATATCCCACTGAAAGGCCATTCACCCAAGGTAGGCATATCCCACTGAAAGGTCATTCACCCAAGGTAGGTTCTGGGTTACTCTCCCTCAGGGTGGTCAGCCTTTTAGAGCAAGCAGACAGACACCACTGTTTGTGCCACCATAGGGAGGGAGGAAGGACCCCGCTCGCTTCCGATCAGGGTGGTAGTGGTAGAGGTTGAGCCCACTGGAGAGTGAGCAAGGTTAGGCTGCCCCGTTGAATCTAGGGGAGGGGGGTGGGGGACCACCAGGTGCAGCTGAGAGTGAGCAAGCTTTATACCCCTGAGCTGTGTCTGCCTCTGTTATTTTCCATCTCTCTCTCTCTCTCTCTCTCTCTCTCTCTCTCTCTCTCTCCCCCCCCCCCCCCCCCCCGCTGTCCGATTTAGCCTATGGAACCCGGGGTTCGTTGTAGGGGGCTGTCTTTCCTCCCGCCCCCCACCGGGGGTGAACATTCTTGGGGGGTGTTGCAAAGGACGCCTGGCCAACACAGGCCAGGCAGGGGAAAAGTTCAGCGGCGCCTATTAGCGAGGTCTGTATTAATTACGTCAAGGTGGCCCGGGCGGGCGGGGCGTTTTCATTAGGTTACCAAGGAAGGCAGAGAGGTTGGGGGCGGGCGAAGCCCTGATGTCCAACAGGCGGGTGGATGTGACTTGCGGGAGGGGAGGCGCGGCACGGCACGTCCGCCACCGTCTCTGTTGCTCGCCTTGGTTTTCATTGAGAGGCCCACACGGGAGGGGGTGGGTTCATGCTCAGGTGGCGAAGAGGTTTTCCTTTCACTTATAGAAGGGGTGGCGAGCGTGCTATGTTGGGCGGTGTGATCCGGCTTACTGTGCCAAACCTGGCCTTACATTAAGAAGAGTTGGGGTGTGATAAGGTCGTGGTTTGGGTCCGGTGGGCAGAGAGAAATGCGTCTGCCAGCAAGCCCCAGGCTCTCTCGCTCTCTGGCGGTGTTGCCCCACTGTGTGACTGCCTTAGCTAGTTGTCTGCCTCCAATTGTGAGCTAATGTCTACAACCTGTGTGTGGGGGCGCCCGACCCATGGATCCTGCCGTTAAAGCTTGATTTTTTTTTCCTTCTCCCCCTTTCAGATGTGCGTTGCCGTGCCGCTGGCGTTGATGGTACACGTCGCTGGAGCTCGGTGATCTGGCTAAGCGTGGGGGGACCCAGCTGGCTGGCTGCCTGCTGCCTGCTGCCTCCGGCTGGACGGAATGCATCGCTCTCTGGAAGACTCTGCTCTGCAGTCTTGCTTCCTTGACCTTGGACGGAGCAGCCGTTGCAAGAGGAAGGATTTCCAGGCTATTTAATGGAAGTGATTCAAGCTGAGCCGCGCTCCCCCGTCCCCCGGGTGCATTGCATCGTTGTGGACTAAATTAGCTGTTACATTACTTCGTGTTTTGTGTGTGGTTGGTAGGTAGGTAGGTAGGTAGGTAGGTAGGTAGGTAGGTAGGGGATAGGGAAGGAAGGAAGGAAGGAAGGAAGGAAGGAAGGAAGGAAGGAAGGAAGGAAGGAAGGAAGGAGTAAGTGAGAGTGGGAGTTAGGTGGGGAGGTGAGTTAGGGCATAGGTAGGGTAGAGTGAGAGTGAGAGTTGTTGGGGAGGTAGGTATAGCACATAGGTAGGTAGGGTAGGAAAGAAGTGAGAGTGGGAGTGGGAGTTAGTTGGTGGGGAGGTTAGGGTAGCGATGAGGGGGAGTTAGGTGACAGGCAGAGGCAGCACGATCCGGTGGCTGTGATGTCATTGTGAAAGTCGGCCCTTGACACACACGAGGTTTTTTTGTGTCGCTGGCTTGCTCGCGTGCCCGGGTCGGGCGTTCCGGGCCATGGGGCGCGAGGGCGGGGAGGTTGGACCCTTGTCGCCCGCTCGCTTCACCTGGTGGCCCGGTGTGCGTCCCTGGCCGAGTCTGCCGTGTTGAGGGGGTCGTCTGTGTGTGCTGCGTCTGTGGGTGTCCCCGCTGCCCGACAGGCGCGCGGGCGGGCCAGCCAGCCAGCCGTGCGCATCCCGTCTGTCTCTCCCTGCCGGCTAAGAGGCGCGCGGGCGCGCCTGTCTCCCTGTCCCTGGGTCGGCTCGGGTCGACCAGGGCGG
The DNA here is from genome assembly GCF_050624435.1 of Tenrec ecaudatus. Taxonomy (NCBI): domain Eukaryota; kingdom Metazoa; phylum Chordata; class Mammalia; order Afrosoricida; family Tenrecidae; genus Tenrec; species Tenrec ecaudatus. Next base: position 216,098 of record NC_134533.1, on the reverse strand, counting down.
CGGAGAGTGGCGAGGGAGAAGAGAAGGAAAGAGTGGAGGAGCGTCCGGGGGCGGCGGCCCGAGTTTGCCGGGCGAGGCCGGCCGGCCTCGCCCGGCAAACTCGGGCCGCCGCCCCCGGACGCGAAAGGTGGGTAGACCAGCAGCCTCGGAGAAGATATCTTGTCTTCTTCCTCGTCGCCGCTAGGGGGAATCGTCGGGCGTTTCCCCGGTCCGGGCGAGCCTTCGGCCACGCGCGCATGCGCGCTGTGGCGCTACCGGTGGGCCGACCACCGCACCGCTCCCCCTCCTACTCTCAATCACTCCGATCCTTTCCTCTGAGAGCCTAGAGAAGGCTCTCCTGCGTGAAGTTTCTGTCTCTGTGTGTGTCAGACTGTCTGTCTCTCCCCCCTCCCTCTCTGCCTCCCTCCATCCCTCCCTCTCTGCCTCCCTCCATCCCTCCATCCCTCCATCCCTCCATCCCTCCATCACTTCTCTTCACAAAGGAAGAGGGTCTGCGTGGCGAGAGGAGGGTGGGAAGGGAGGGCGTATGTTTGAACCTTCAGCCCCTTATCCCCGTATACACGATGGCAGGCAGTGAATAATAAAACCTAAGCGTGACAAACACAATGTGATGCTTCTGTCCGTTTGAAGGGATTGATCTGCTTCAAACAGAGGGCACCAGGGGTGGTGAGCTAGTAGGTTTGGGGCGGGCAGAGGTGGTGGCTCTGCTGCTGCTGCTGCGGCTGCACGATTGCATTGACTAAAGCGTGGTTCAAGGCACTCCTGAAACTTGACCTGGTGGCCCTGGTACTGTGCGCACACGCACACGCACACGCACACACACCAGGCTCTTGCTCTTTTCCTTCAGGGATTTGAAGTTCCTGAAGACAGGACAGATTGCTCCTCCCCTGGCTGAGAGAGGGAGGGAGGCAGGTTGGTGGTGGTGTGTTATGTGGTGTGTGTGTGTGTGTGTGTGTGTGTGTGTGTGTGTGTGTTTGTGAATCACGGTGTAAAAACACACTCTGCCCGCCTGTCCATCAGTCCGCCTTCCCATGAGAAGCCAAAAAGGACCCATGGAGGCAGGCAGAACCCACTTCTTCGAATGGATTTAGGTCTCTCTCCCACCATCAACCTAGAATGGAAGCTCCAACTGAATCCACTTCGCTCACATGCAGACTCAAAAACGGATGGATCTTGGACTTTCACTCACTGTCCCTGAGCGTGCCTTCCGTGGCTATTATTTTGTCATGTCTTACACTGTTGGACTTCTCCCTTCCTTCACCCACTTTGCTGTTGTCCTTGCCCCAGGGGTGAGATGATCTCGTTCCATCTTGTAATGCTAGTGCTCAGATGAGGACTCTCCCTCCTTCCTCACGCAGGCACCTTTGTCCATATTCTTTAGCTTCCTTCCTTTCAAACGAGTGTTTTCTAGCGGCCTACAGACTGGGCAGCCTCCTTCCATCAGTCCCTCCCTCTGTCCCACCATCTGTCACTCGCTGCCTGCCTGCCTGCCTGCCTGCCTGCCTGCGTTCTTCCTGACTTTCATGAAAAAGCTCTCAAGTCTTTCTACGACCGACGAGTGTCAGGCCTCAGGCCTTTCCTCCTCTTGAAGAAGAGTTTCTTTCTTCCCCTCTTCCATTCCATTCCTATATTCTTGACTTTTTGCTTTTCCCCCTTTAAAAAATAAAAACAGGAGACCGGTCAAATGACTTGCAGGGGTGGGGGGTGGACACACACACCCTACCTACACCTGACTAGCCATCCAACAAACAAAGCACACACACATACCGGGTGCCTAGGATGTTTGCCAAATTCTCCCTCACCCCTTGTAAGCACTCGGTTGGTTCCCAATCCACTCCGCTCATAGGGCGGTGCGCCCCCTGGTCTCATCACGACAACTGCTAGAGATTCACGAGGGCGGTGTGTGTGTTCATTTTCTGGGATCGGAGCCGCCGCTTTTGGACTGAGTCCCAGTGCTGGCGGCTGGAAGCTCCAGCTCCGCTAGATGGGCCAGCAGGACCCAGCCGCGATTCTGAGGACCCCTCAGGCCTCCCTCTTCCGTGACCATGCGGGTGGGTGGGGGTTGCAGTTCCCGACGGGCTCCTCTGGATCGATCGCCGCTCCCTTCCCCATCCCGTCCTGGGCGTCCCACACACAAGCAAACTCTAGTTCACTTGCCCGAGTTAGGGTCAAAGTCCAAACTAAGATGAACAACAGAATGAAAAAAACAAAACCGAAAAACCGGTCGCCCTGAGGCCAACGGTGGCTCTCTAGCCAGAGACCAGGGGATTGAGATGCTAAAAGAGCTGGCTTCATATGTTAATCAAGCCCCGGCCTGCCTGCCTTCCTTCCTTCGGAGCCTTTTCAGGTGGGTGGGTGGGTGAGGGGGCGGGCTTGGGGCTGCTGGGTGGCTGGGTGGGAGCTAGGCGGCAGGCCTGCAGGTCTTAGGTTTCCCCTGGACCCCTGAGGATTCTCCCCTCCCCCCCCCCACACACACACTCCCCCTTCTGCGGATGTCAGCATTTGCGAGACACAAGTCCTCCCATGAAGGCCCCTAGGAGATTTCATTCCTACCGGGATGGTTGGGTCCCATACCACTTATCACAATCCAGCCAGCCAGCCAGCCAGCCATTATGTCAAGTACATTTGTTTGTTGCCATCATCATTCTCAAAACATTTAGTTTCTGCTTGAGCCCTTGGTATCAGGTCCTCATGGTTCCCTTCCCTCCTTGATACTCCTCCCTCATTAATCCTTGATAATTTATAAATTATTATTATTTTGTCATCTCTGATACTGTCGGGCATCTCCCTTCACCCACTTTCCTGTTGTCCTACATACTTTTGTATTTTTCTTTTTAAAATATTTTATTAGGGGCTCATACAACTCTTATCACAATCCATACATATACATACATAATTATATAAAGCACATCTGTACATTCTTTGGCCTAATCATTTTCAAAGCATTTGCTTTCCACTTAATCCCTTTGCATCAGGTCCTCTTGTGATCGCACAGGCTGGTGTGATTCTTCCATGTGGGCTTTGTTGCTTCTGAGCTAGATGGCCACTTGTTCACCTTCAAGCCTTTAAGACCCCCAGACACTATCTCTTTTGATAGCCTGGCACCATCAGCTTTCTTCGCCACATTTGCTTATGCACCCGTTTGTCCTCGTTCCATCTTTTAATAGATCCTGTCATGTCTTTCTGCCGAAATCGGAGGGGTCATTGATTGGGCCCACATGTTGTAAGTAACTAATGCCGGGGCAGAAAGAGACACCCCCTCTCCCATTGATTGGGACCACATGTTGTAAGTAACTAACGCTGGGGCAGAAAGAGACACCCCCCCCCCCCTCCAATCCAACAAACAAAAATCCAATGTATAGATCAATAACCACTTATTGATTAAGTGGTTGATGGGCCATGGCTGGAGGTGGGTGGGGGGTACAGGGGGTGTGTGCAGGCAGGCTGAAACACCTTAGTAATTGATAAATAACCTGCTGAATTTGGCTTCTGTCATTTTGGCTGAGGCTTGACCCACACGCACATGGTCCGCCCGACCAAGCAGTTTTGAGATAAGCAGTGGCTAGGGACACCTCAGCCTGAGGACTGCAAACATTGG
>NC_134533.1:207500-210000 GCF_050624435.1 Tenrec ecaudatus | reverse complement strand
GTTAGGCGACTGTCCGGCCGACGACGCGCTCTTGCCGGCTAGCGACGCACATTCGTCCCGCCGCGCTTCCTGCCGGTTGTCGTCCGCCACCTAGCGGTCACTTTCACTTTCTCTCCGGAGCTCTGTCGCCAACGCGATGGGACCGGAGCGGCCTGTGTCGCCGGCCCCAGAGTTCCAGGACGCCGGCGGTGTCACTTGTGTCGTCCCGGCGGTGACAGAGCGCCGGCCCGGGAGCGGTGGCCCGAGCTTGTACCTGCAGCCTTACGGGTTGGCGGGCTTCACTGCCGCCTCTGTCACTGGTGTTTGTCGGTCAGCACTTGGTCGACCAGCACAGGGCGCTCAGCCGCCCGAAACTCACTCACTCACCCACCCGTCCGGAGGCCGGACCGCCCGAAGCGGTGCTTGAATTTTTCCAGGAACCCACTTGTGGCCCGTGGAACGGCCCTGGTGGCTCAGTCGCACGGAAATTCGGTGTTTACTACCCGGGCCTGGACACTGCCCGCCCGGCAACATGGCAGGCGGCGCTTGAGGGTTTCTCAAGTCCCCACTCTGGGTCCAGGGACCGGCCTTGGTGGCTCGCGGTCACCCGGCGAGTGGCGGTTCGCTCCTCGGCGACTCCCGAGTCCCCTGGCTCCTCGGGCGGAGCCTAAGAAAAATGTCCAAGTTCCTCACATATGCTTCCACATCGGTGGCCGGCCGCGCCGATGTGCGGGACCTCCGGTGTGCGGCACCTGCGTCGCGCGAGGGCACGCTGCCCCTCTTACCCCCCCACCCTTGATTCTCAGGAGGTTGACCAGAGGGCCCTAGGACCTCCAGGAGTGAGTGCTATGGGGTCACTGTGGCAGGCCTTTGGCCGAAACGCGGTTCCGGGGGGTGCCCCGTGGGGAGAAGCCACCACCCCGTCTCCTGGCGTGGTATTTCTTTCGCTGAACTCGGTCATTTTGGGCCACCAGATAGGTGCTGACACGCTCATCTTCAGTGGCGCTCACTGAAGAGGTCGGTTTGATGCTCTGGACATGTGCGTTGGTTCCCTGGGTCGCCTTTGGGTTACCGATGGCCCGTGGCGCGCGGTCCCTTCGATCCCGCGTGAGTCGCCCGCTTTGAGGCCCGTGCGCCGGCTCTCGCGAGTCCAGCTGTGTCCCGACCCTGTGGTGCTGTGCTCCTCTGGCCTCCAGTGCTCTTGAGGGTGGCGGGACTCACAGAGAGGTTGGCGGGATGGGTCTTCTGTGCTCCCCGCGCTCTCTGCCCGCTGCAGGCATCCCGGGCAGCCGTGCCAATGCTTAGCGGAGCGCCTTCCACGCCCCATGGGCTCCGTCTCCCGTGTCAGGCACTTTCCGTGTCCTTTTGGCGGCTGTCCTTCAGTGGCCCTGGGTGTGGGTCTGGCGGAGGCAGAAACCGGGCCTTTTTCCTTCCCTGACCTCCCCCAGCACCCGACAGGGTATTTTGTTTTTTTTCCTCTCGGTCTCTCTCGAGTGACTTGGATTTTGAACGCAACCCCGATCGATGTGGTGCTGTCGCGCTCTCCCGAGCCGGACCTAAGCCGCGCCAGACGAGGGACGGACATTCATGGCGAATGGGACCGCTCCTCTCGCTCTGTCCGCGGGCCCCTAGCCTCTTCTCCCACCACTCGCTTGTCGGTGCGTGGGCGAGGCAGGGGTGCGGAATCCGGTTCGCCCTCGCACGCTCGCTCCTCTTGCCTCACGGCGTGGGCTTGCTGGGCGTGCGTGGGTCTGTCGGCCCGAGCGGCCATCCCGCGCTCGTTTGCTTGGCGATGGGTCTTCCCCGTGGTGGGGATGGTCTTTCCCTCCTCCTTCACCGTGCACCTGCCGAGGTCCGCACGGGGTTGTGCCTGGATCGGCCCTTTGCCGGTGCCCCTGGAGCGCTCCAGGTTGTCCCTTCAGGTGCCTGAGGCCGAGCCGCGGTGTCGTTCCCGTATCTGGTCGTTTACCCCTCTGGCCCACCACCGCCCTGGTGCCGTTGGGTGCGTGCTGTGCCGGTTCTCTTGGAGCCGGAAGCACTCTGGGGGGTCGAGACGGTGTGTCGAACCCCGTGGGGGGTTGGGTGCGTCTCGCCGGAGGCGTTGCCCTCTCTGCCGTGTGTCCCAGCGCTCTCTGGGAAGCCGTGTCATCTCGCCTTTAACCCTGGACACATGTGAGATCTCCCCCGTCATGGGAGTGCTTGCGAGAGCGGGCTGGGAGGTCGCATGCTGTGTCTGCCCGGTGTCTCGTGGGAAGTCGCAAAAACCCCGTTTGGGGCTCCCGTCGCGTCGTCGCGGTTGTGGGGAGCCCCGCGAAGAGATGTGTCCCCGATAAGGGGCCGCCTTAGAGTGCGGTAGCCCCTCCTCCTAAGGGGGGGCTCTTAACCCTTTCCGGGGCTTGTGTGTGCCCTTGCTTGGACGTGTAAAGTGCGCGTAGATGTCATTTAGTGCTGCCCCCGTTGGGTTGAGAAGGCCCGGCCAGGGGGCGGTCAAAGAGCTCAAAAGATTCTAAAAGATTTTACC
>NC_134533.1:187500-195000 GCF_050624435.1 Tenrec ecaudatus | reverse complement strand
GTTAGTTTCGGGTTTTCTTTTATGCATCATCTGATCACTGATTGTCTCAAGGTTTTTGTTTTTTTTTTCCTATTGATTTCATCAATTTACTTCATCGAGATACACTCACTCACTCACTCACTCACTCACTCACTCACGCCAGTCACGCTACTGAGCAGGAATCCTGCGCTGAGGAGAGCTCCGGAACCGGCAAATGGCCACCTGCTCTTCCTTGCAAGACGCTGATAGACATCTTCTACCATGGACCCTTTTGGCGCCGGTACCATAGAACTTCCTTGCAAGACGTTGAGCCTCCTCCAAAGAAGCAAACACAAGAAACTCCACTTCAGAGAAGAAATAATGTGTGGCATTAGGGCCCAGCCAAGAAGTTGGACCATCGCCAAGAATCAGCAGCTGGTCGGAGGAGCCACTGCAAAAGTGTGGAGAAACCCCATGAGAGAGACTTGACTGGGACAGTGAATATGTCAAAGAACCAGCCAAGTTGTCTGTTGAAACCTGGGTAGAGACAGACAGGCACTGACTTTTTAGAGAGCTAGGAACCAAGGAGACATCAACTCCTGCTCTGCTCTCTCCAACTCTACCCGGGTGAACGCACCGATGAAGGCAATGCTTGTTGGGACTATGATGCTAGAATGATATGTGTGCAGAGCGCAGTTATTATGCTCATACTTATGATCACGCTTGCTTGTTCCAGTCCTTTTATCCTTTGGATTTATTTTTGGCTGGTGTGATGTGTGTCTGCAGTGAATAAACCGAGCATTCGAAAACGTCTAAGAGCGTTAAGTAATTATTGGTGACGCCGCTGCTCCTGACGCGTGCATCAGGTTCACTCTTGGCTCCGTATTTGTTTTTATGGCTTCTTTCTGAGAGATTGGCTTCTGAGTGTGTGGCTCTTTCCTCTGAGAGCCTAGAGGAGGCCCTCCTTCCTGTGTGAGGTTTCTGTGTCAGTCAGTCTGTCTCTCTCAACCCTCCCTCCCTCCATCCATCCACCAGCTCTCTTCACAGAGGAAGAGGGCCTGGCTGCGGTGTAGAATTCGGCTTGCCCTTGCACATGTGCTCTATCTCTCCATCTATCTATCTATCTATCTATCTATCTATCTATCTATCTATCTATCTATCTATCTATCTATCTATATCTAATGTATCTATCCTCGCTGCTGCTGTGCGCCTTCCCCCGGCGTGGGTCTTTGTGACCCCAGCGGCTACCTTGAGCCAAAGGGGTCGGAGAGGTCTTGTTTGAGCGAGCGAGCGAGCAAGCTAGCGAGCACTCCAACCCTGACTGTAGAGGTCTAGTTCTAGTTCAGAGTCCACTTGGCCGCTTCTCAAACCCAGCAGCCCCTCCCTCCCTCCCTCCCTCCCTCCCTCCCTCCTTCCTATTCTTGTAAGGCGTCTGCTTTTCTAAAGGTGGGTTAAGGGCCACAGCCTGCCCCCCCCCCCCCCCCGTAGAAGTCAGCCTGGTGGGTGGGGAATGTGGGAAGCCAAGCCTTTCTCCCTAGTTTGTCTCTCCCCCAGGCATACATATCCCACTGAAAGGCCATTCACCCAAGGTAGGCATATCCCACTGAAAGGTCATTCACCCAAGGTAGGTTCTGGGTTACTCTCCCTCAGGGTGGTCAGCCTTTTAGAGCAAGCAGACAGACACCACTGTTTGTGCCACCATAGGGAGGGAGGAAGGACCCCGCTCGCTTCCGATCAGGGTGGTAGTGGTAGAGGTTGAGCCCACTGGAGAGTGAGCAAGGTTAGGCTGCCCCGTTGAATCTAGGGGAGGGGGGTGGGGGACCACCAGGTGCAGCTGAGAGTGAGCAAGCTTTATACCCCTGAGCTGTGTCTGCCTCTGTTATTTTCCATCTCTCTCTCTCTCTCTCTCTCTCTCTCTCTCTCTCTCTCCCCCCCCCCCCCCCGCTGTCCGATTTAGCCTATGGAACCCGGGGTTCGTTGTAGGGGGCTGTCTTTCCTCCCGCCCCCCACCGGGGGTGAACATTCTTGGGGGGTGTTGCAAAGGACGCCTGGCCAACACAGGCCAGGCAGGGGAAAAGTTCAGCGGCGCCTATTAGCGAGGTCTGTATTAATTACGTCAAGGTGGCCCGGGCGGGCGGGGCGTTTTCATTAGGTTACCAAGGAAGGCAGAGAGGTTGGGGGCGGGCGAAGCCCTGATGTCCAACAGGCGGGTGGATGTGACTTGCGGGAGGGGAGGCGCGGCACGGCACGTCCGCCACCGTCTCTGTTGCTCGCCTTGGTTTTCATTGAGAGGCCCACACGGGAGGGGGTGGGTTCATGCTCAGGTGGCGAAGAGGTTTTCCTTTCACTTATAGAAGGGGTGGCGAGCGTGCTATGTTGGGCGGTGTGATCCGGCTTACTGTTTTGTTTTGTTTTGCTTTTAAACCATTTAAACTTGCATTTCAGCCGCATGTCATACCAACAATACCGCCATCCTATCCTGCTCAGAATAATAGGACGACAATGGTCATCCCATTTGATTCTACAGCATTCTCTTCTTCCCTGTAGCTTTGATGATGATGATGATGATTTTCTAATCGTGGCAATACTAGACTAGACTAGACACAACAGAGCATTCTGCAATCACAACAACTTTCTTTCCTGTGTCTCTCCGGCAGGCAAACTTTTGAGACGGAAGAGCCGGTCTCATAACTCCCTACTCCCTAAAAACACTTTTAAAGGTATTCGAGAGCCAGACGTATGTCTATTTTTACAGGCAGATGAAATCACCATTGTCGACTGAATCTCCTTTCAGATGGCTTTCCGGGAATCCAGGAGAGATGATCACTTCGGGATCAGTGACGATAACAACTGGAGGATGGAGGGAGGGTGGGGGTGAAAAGGGGGAACCGATGTACGAGGATCTACATAACAACCTCCTCCCTGAGGGGATGGACAACAGAAAAGTGGGCGAAGGGAGACATTGGACAGTGCAAGAGATGACAAAATACTAATCATTTATAAATTATCAAGGGTTCATGAGGGAAGAGGGACCAGGGAGTGAGGGGGCAAAATGAGGAGCTGATACCCAGGGCTCAAGCAGAAAGCAAGTGTGCTTGACACAATGGATGGATGGATGGATGGATGGATGGATGGATGGATGGATGGATGGATGGATGGAAGAGATGGCTTTCCATTTGACTTGGATCTGCTCTTGTCCGTCAGGGGTCTTCCACATGTCGGCTCATTTTCTGCTCACTTCCCCAAGGGCTCAATGGACTTTTGTGTGAGGACTGACTTCCTCGGACCTTTTACAGAATGTTGAATGTACTTTTGTTTGTTTAAAACAAACAAACAAACACGTGTGTGTGTGTGTGTGTGTGTGTGTGTGTGTGTGTGTGTGTGTGTATGTAGCGCGGCGGCGGCGGCGGCGGCGGCGGCGGCGGCGGCCGCTGCCGGGTCGGGCCGGGTCTAAGTTAGGCGACTGTCCGGCCGACGACGCGCTCTTGCCGGCTAGAGACGCACATTCGTCCCGCCGCCGCGCTTCCGGCCGGTTGTCGTCCGCCACCTAGCGGTCACTTTCACTTTCTCTCCGGAGCTCTGTCGCCAACGCGAAGGGACCGGAGCGGCCTGTGTCGCCGCCGGCCCCCGAGTTCCAGGACGCCGGCGGCGGCGGCCGCTGCGGCGGCGGGCCGGGTCTAAGTTAGGCGACTGTCCGGCCGACGACGCGCTCTTGCCGGCTAGCGACGCACATTCGTCCCGCCGCGCTTCCTGCCGGTTGTCGTCCGCCACCTAGCGGTCACTTTCACTTTCTCTCCGGAGCTCTGTCGCCAACGCGATGGGACCGGAGCGGCCTGTGTCGCCGGCCCCAGAGTTCCAGGACGCCGGCGGTGTCACTTGTGTCGTCCCGGCGGTGACAGAGCGCCGGCCCGGGAGCGGTGGCCCGAGCTTGTACCTGCAGCCTTACGGGTTGGCGGGCTTCACTGCCGCCTCTGTCACTGGTGTTTGTCGGTCAGCACTTGGTCGACCAGCACAGGGCGCTCAGCCGCCCGAAACTCACTCACTCACCCACCCGTCCGGAGGCCGGACCGCCCGAAGCGGTGCTTGAATTTTTCCAGGAACCCACTTGTGGCCCGTGGAACGGCCCTGGTGGCTCAGTCGCACGGAAATTCGGTGTTTACTACCCGGGCCTGGACACTGCCCGCCCGGCAACATGGCAGGCGGCGCTTGAGGGTTTCTCAAGTCCCCACTCTGGGTCCAGGGACCGGCCTTGGTGGCTCGCGGTCACCCGGCGAGTGGCGGTTCGCTCCTCGGCGACTCCCGAGTCCCCTGGCTCCTCGGGCGGAGCCTAAGAAAAATGTCCAAGTTCCTCACATATGCTTCCACATCGGTGGCCGGCCGCGCCGATGTGCGGGACCTCCGGTGTGCGGCACCTGCGTCGCGCGAGGGCACGCTGCCCCTCTTACCCCCCCACCCTTGATTCTCAGGAGGTTGACCAGAGGGCCCTAGGACCTCCAGGAGTGAGTGCTATGGGGTCACTGTGGCAGGCCTTTGGCCGAAACGCGGTTCCGGGGGGTGCCCCGTGGGGAGAAGCCACCACCCCGTCTCCTGGCGTGGTATTTCTTTCGCTGAACTCGGTCATTTTGGGCCACCAGATAGGTGCTGACACGCTCATCTTCAGTGGCGCTCACTGAAGAGGTCGGTTTGATGCTCTGGACATGTGCGTTGGTTCCCTGGGTCGCCTTTGGGTTACCGATGGCCCGTGGCGCGCGGTCCCTTCGATCCCGCGTGAGTCGCCCGCTTTGAGGCCCGTGCGCCGGCTCTCGCGAGTCCAGCTGTGTCCCGACCCTGTGGTGCTGTGCTCCTCTGGCCTCCAGTGCTCTTGAGGGTGGCGGGACTCACAGAGAGGTTGGCGGGATGGGTCTTCTGTGCTCCCCGCGCTCTCTGCCCGCTGCAGGCATCCCGGGCAGCCGTGCCAATGCTTAGCGGAGCGCCTTCCACGCCCCATGGGCTCCGTCTCCCGTGTCAGGCACTTTCCGTGTCCTTTTGGCGGCTGTCCTTCAGTGGCCCTGGGTGTGGGTCTGGCGGAGGCAGAAACCGGGCCTTTTTCCTTCCCTGACCTCCCCCAGCACCCGACAGGGTATTTTGTTTTTTTTCCTCTCGGTCTCTCTCGAGTGACTTGGATTTTGAACGCAACCCCGATCGATGTGGTGCTGTCGCGCTCTCCCGAGCCGGACCTAAGCCGCGCCAGACGAGGGACGGACATTCATGGCGAATGGGACCGCTCCTCTCGCTCTGTCCGCGGGCCCCTAGCCTCTTCTCCCACCACTCGCTTGTCGGTGCGTGGGCGAGGCAGGGGTGCGGAATCCGGTTCGCCCTCGCACGCTCGCTCCTCTTGCCTCACGGCGTGGGCTTGCTGGGCGTGCGTGGGTCTGTCGGCCCGAGCGGCCATCCCGCGCTCGTTTGCTTGGCGATGGGTCTTCCCCGTGGTGGGGATGGTCTTTCCCTCCTCCTTCACCGTGCACCTGCCGAGGTCCGCACGGGGTTGTGCCTGGATCGGCCCTTTGCCGGTGCCCCTGGAGCGCTCCAGGTTGTCCCTTCAGGTGCCTGAGGCCGAGCCGCGGTGTCGTTCCCGTATCTGGTCGTTTACCCCTCTGGCCCACCACCGCCCTGGTGCCGTTGGGTGCGTGCTGTGCCGGTTCTCTTGGAGCCGGAAGCACTCTGGGGGGTCGAGACGGTGTGTCGAACCCCGTGGGGGGTTGGGTGCGTCTCGCCGGAGGCGTTGCCCTCTCTGCCGTGTGTCCCAGCGCTCTCTGGGAAGCCGTGTCATCTCGCCTTTAACCCTGGACACATGTGAGATCTCCCCCGTCATGGGAGTGCTTGCGAGAGCGGGCTGGGAGGTCGCATGCTGTGTCTGCCCGGTGTCTCGTGGGAAGTCGCAAAAACCCCGTTTGGGGCTCCCGTCGCGTCGTCGCGGTTGTGGGGAGCCCCGCGAAGAGATGTGTCCCCGATAAGGGGCCGCCTTAGAGTGCGGTAGCCCCTCCTCCTAAGGGGGGGCTCTTAACCCTTTCCGGGGCTTGTGTGTGCCCTTGCTTGGACGTGTAAAGTGCGCGTAGATGTCATTTAGTGCTGCCCCCGTTGGGTTGAGAAGGCCCGGCCAGGGGGCGGTCAAAGAGCTCAAAAGATTCTAAAAGATTTTACCCGTGGCCCTTTTGCGTCTGCGCGCGTGTTCCTTGCGGGGTCCCAAATTTCTGCTATAAAGTAACTCGGATCTGGCCCTGAATTTGGTTTGTGAGGGAAGGGACCCGGGTGCGCGACTTTCTGGGAGCCCTCGGCGGCAGCTGCGGTCCTCTCTCGGCCCCTCCTTGCGAGAGTGGCGATGGGTGGTGTGGCCGATGCGAGATCGGCGCGGGTCCTGGTGATTGTCAGGCAAGGCTGACCGGCGGACAGTCGCGTGTTGTGAGCGTGAGGCCTCGGAGGGCTCGACGACGCATTACCTAGACCGCAGACCCCCCCGCCCTCGGCCCGCCCGGCGTCTCCCTAAGGCGCCCTGGGTGTGGCATCCAGCGCGGGACGACGATGGGGTTTGGGGACGACCCGTCCTCGGTGAGAAAGCCTTCTCTAGCGATCCGCGAGGGTGCCTTGGGGTGCCGGACCCCCCAGTCGCCGCCCCTCCTGTTGTGCGCGTAGCAACCGATGTTGCGCGTTAGGCGAGGATGCTCTTGCCCGTGCGTCCCGCGGCCCCGCGGTGGGGCCGCGCGCAGATCTTTGCCTACCGCGGCCCGAGCCTCCCCCCTCCGAGCCGGGGGAGGGTTCTAATCGGGCCGGCCTGGCCACCGGCGCCGGGGGCTCCGCGTGTGCGGCCCCATCCTCGTGAGTGTCCTGTGCTCAGGGCGCGCGCCTGCGCGGCGCTCCCTCTCGCCGCGCCACGGGAGCGCTCCCCGGTGAGTGTGCACCTGGGGCCGGACGGTGGCCCGAACGCGTGTCGGACGGGGGAAGGGGAGCTTCGGTGCTGTTCGGGGGGTTGGTGTGGGGGCTCCGCGGCTTGGGACCGTGTGGGGGGCGTGGTGATGGGGTCCGAGTCCCCGCCTCGCCTCCGCCTTTCCCGGCGCTTTTGCCCCCCCCAGCTTTCCCCGTCTGTGCCGCGAGGCCCCCCCGCCCCCGACTCGTCGCCGCGTGACGACCCGCCCGGTTCCCGATCCGGTGTCTCTCCTCGGTGTGTGTCGCTTCCCGGTGCCGCTCGGCGGTGCCCGCTCCCGTCCCGTTCTCCCGCCGGTGTCCGGCGGCGGTGGCGTGCCGCCGGGGGAGGGCCTCTCCCGGTCCGCTACCGTCCGCTTGGTGCGTGTGAGCGAACGCTTGTCGCGTCCCGGCCCAGGTCGGGTCCGGTCCGCCCCACCGCCCTCCGCCGCCGCCCGTCCCCCCGCGTTCCCGGGAGGGGGCGATGTCGTGACATCCGCCCCTCTCCCGCGTGAGCGCGGTGAGGGCCGAGGCGACGGCGTTCTCGGGTCGCTGTGGAGGCGGGCGCCGGCCCCGTCGTCTGTGGCTGCGGATCTGCGGCCGTTC
>NC_134533.1:170000-175000 GCF_050624435.1 Tenrec ecaudatus | reverse complement strand
CCTCCCTCCTTCCTATTCTTGTAAGGCGTCTGCTTTTCTAAAGGTGGGTTAAGGGCCACAGCCTGCCCCCCCCCCCCCCCCGTAGAAGTCAGCCTGGTGGGTGGGGAATGTGGGAAGCCAAGCCTTTCTCCCTAGTTTGTCTCTCCCCCAGGCATACATATCCCACTGAAAGGCCATTCACCCAAGGTAGGCATATCCCACTGAAAGGTCATTCACCCAAGGTAGGTTCTGGGTTACTCTCCCTCAGGGTGGTCAGCCTTTTAGAGCAAGCAGACAGACACCACTGTTTGTGCCACCATAGGGAGGGAGGAAGGACCCCGCTCGCTTCCGATCAGGGTGGTAGTGGTAGAGGTTGAGCCCACTGGAGAGTGAGCAAGGTTAGGCTGCCCCGTTGAATCTAGGGGAGGGGGGTGGGGGACCACCAGGTGCAGCTGAGAGTGAGCAAGCTTTATACCCCTGAGCTGTGTCTGCCTCTGTTATTTTCCATCTCTCTCTCTCTCTCTCTCTCTCTCTCTCTCTCTCTCTCTCCCCCCCCCCCCCCCCCCCGCTGTCCGATTTAGCCTATGGAACCCGGGGTTCGTTGTAGGGGGCTGTCTTTCCTCCCGCCCCCCACCGGGGGTGAACATTCTTGGGGGGTGTTGCAAAGGACGCCTGGCCAACACAGGCCAGGCAGGGGAAAAGTTCAGCGGCGCCTATTAGCGAGGTCTGTATTAATTACGTCAAGGTGGCCCGGGCGGGCGGGGCGTTTTCATTAGGTTACCAAGGAAGGCAGAGAGGTTGGGGGCGGGCGAAGCCCTGATGTCCAACAGGCGGGTGGATGTGACTTGCGGGAGGGGAGGCGCGGCACGGCACGTCCGCCACCGTCTCTGTTGCTCGCCTTGGTTTTCATTGAGAGGCCCACACGGGAGGGGGTGGGTTCATGCTCAGGTGGCGAAGAGGTTTTCCTTTCACTTATAGAAGGGGTGGCGAGCGTGCTATGTTGGGCGGTGTGATCCGGCTTACTGTGCCAAACCTGGCCTTACATTAAGAAGAGTTGGGGTGTGATAAGGTCGTGGTTTGGGTCCGGTGGGCAGAGAGAAATGCGTCTGCCAGCAAGCCCCAGGCTCTCTCGCTCTCTGGCGGTGTTGCCCCACTGTGTGACTGCCTTAGCTAGTTGTCTGCCTCCAATTGTGAGCTAATGTCTACAACCTGTGTGTGGGGGCGCCCGACCCATGGATCCTGCCGTTAAAGCTTGATTTTTTTTTCCTTCTCCCCCTTTCAGATGTGCGTTGCCGTGCCGCTGGCGTTGATGGTACACGTCGCTGGAGCTCGGTGATCTGGCTAAGCGTGGGGGGACCCAGCTGGCTGGCTGCCTGCTGCCTGCTGCCTCCGGCTGGACGGAATGCATCGCTCTCTGGAAGACTCTGCTCTGCAGTCTTGCTTCCTTGACCTTGGACGGAGCAGCCGTTGCAAGAGGAAGGATTTCCAGGCTATTTAATGGAAGTGATTCAAGCTGAGCCGCGCTCCCCCGTCCCCCGGGTGCATTGCATCGTTGTGGACTAAATTAGCTGTTACATTACTTCGTGTTTTGTGTGTGGTTGGTAGGTAGGTAGGTAGGTAGGTAGGTAGGTAGGTAGGTAGGGGATAGGGAAGGAAGGAAGGAAGGAAGGAAGGAAGGAAGGAAGGAAGGAAGGAAGGAAGGAAGGAAGGAGTAAGTGAGAGTGGGAGTTAGGTGGGGAGGTGAGTTAGGGCATAGGTAGGGTAGAGTGAGAGTGAGAGTTGTTGGGGAGGTAGGTATAGCACATAGGTAGGTAGGGTAGGAAAGAAGTGAGAGTGGGAGTGGGAGTTAGTTGGTGGGGAGGTTAGGGTAGCGATGAGGGGGAGTTAGGTGACAGGCAGAGGCAGCACGATCCGGTGGCTGTGATGTCATTGTGAAAGTCGGCCCTTGACACACACGAGGTTTTTTTGTGTCGCTGGCTTGCTCGCGTGCCCGGGTCGGGCGTTCCGGGCCATGGGGCGCGAGGGCGGGGAGGTTGGACCCTTGTCGCCCGCTCGCTTCACCTGGTGGCCCGGTGTGCGTCCCTGGCCGAGTCTGCCGTGTTGAGGGGGTCGTCTGTGTGTGCTGCGTCTGTGGGTGTCCCCGCTGCCCGACAGGCGCGCGGGCGGGCCAGCCAGCCAGCCGTGCGCATCCCGTCTGTCTCTCCCTGCCGGCTAAGAGGCGCGCGGGCGCGCCTGTCTCCCTGTCCCTGGGTCGGCTCGGGTCGACCAGGGCGGCGGAGAGTGGCGAGGGAGAAGAGAAGGAAAGAGTGGAGGAGCGTCCGGGGGCGGCGGCCCGAGTTTGCCGGGCGAGGCCGGCCGGCCTCGCCCGGCAAACTCGGGCCGCCGCCCCCGGACGCGAAAGGTGGGTAGACCAGCAGCCTCGGAGAAGATATCTTGTCTTCTTCCTCGTCGCCGCTAGGGGGAATCGTCGGGCGTTTCCCCGGTCCGGGCGAGCCTTCGGCCACGCGCGCATGCGCGCTGTGGCGCTACCGGTGGGCCGACCACCGCACCGCTCCCCCTCCTACTCTCAATCACTCCGATCCTTTCCTCTGAGAGCCTAGAGAAGGCTCTCCTGCGTGAAGTTTCTGTCTCTGTGTGTGTCAGACTGTCTGTCTCTCCCCCCTCCCTCTCTGCCTCCCTCCATCCCTCCCTCTCTGCCTCCCTCCATCCCTCCATCCCTCCATCCCTCCATCCCTCCATCACTTCTCTTCACAAAGGAAGAGGGTCTGCGTGGCGAGAGGAGGGTGGGAAGGGAGGGCGTATGTTTGAACCTTCAGCCCCTTATCCCCGTATACACGATGGCAGGCAGTGAATAATAAAACCTAAGCGTGACAAACACAATGTGATGCTTCTGTCCGTTTGAAGGGATTGATCTGCTTCAAACAGAGGGCACCAGGGGTGGTGAGCTAGTAGGTTTGGGGCGGGCAGAGGTGGTGGCTCTGCTGCTGCTGCTGCGGCTGCACGATTGCATTGACTAAAGCGTGGTTCAAGGCACTCCTGAAACTTGACCTGGTGGCCCTGGTACTGTGCGCACACGCACACGCACACGCACACACACCAGGCTCTTGCTCTTTTCCTTCAGGGATTTGAAGTTCCTGAAGACAGGACAGATTGCTCCTCCCCTGGCTGAGAGAGGGAGGGAGGCAGGTTGGTGGTGGTGTGTTATGTGGTGTGTGTGTGTGTGTGTGTGTGTGTGTGTGTGTGTGTGTTTGTGAATCACGGTGTAAAAACACACTCTGCCCGCCTGTCCATCAGTCCGCCTTCCCATGAGAAGCCAAAAAGGACCCATGGAGGCAGGCAGAACCCACTTCTTCGAATGGATTTAGGTCTCTCTCCCACCATCAACCTAGAATGGAAGCTCCAACTGAATCCACTTCGCTCACATGCAGACTCAAAAACGGATGGATCTTGGACTTTCACTCACTGTCCCTGAGCGTGCCTTCCGTGGCTATTATTTTGTCATGTCTTACACTGTTGGACTTCTCCCTTCCTTCACCCACTTTGCTGTTGTCCTTGCCCCAGGGGTGAGATGATCTCGTTCCATCTTGTAATGCTAGTGCTCAGATGAGGACTCTCCCTCCTTCCTCACGCAGGCACCTTTGTCCATATTCTTTAGCTTCCTTCCTTTCAAACGAGTGTTTTCTAGCGGCCTACAGACTGGGCAGCCTCCTTCCATCAGTCCCTCCCTCTGTCCCACCATCTGTCACTCGCTGCCTGCCTGCCTGCCTGCCTGCCTGCCTGCGTTCTTCCTGACTTTCATGAAAAAGCTCTCAAGTCTTTCTACGACCGACGAGTGTCAGGCCTCAGGCCTTTCCTCCTCTTGAAGAAGAGTTTCTTTCTTCCCCTCTTCCATTCCATTCCTATATTCTTGACTTTTTGCTTTTCCCCCTTTAAAAAATAAAAACAGGAGACCGGTCAAATGACTTGCAGGGGTGGGGGGTGGACACACACACCCTACCTACACCTGACTAGCCATCCAACAAACAAAGCACACACACATACCGGGTGCCTAGGATGTTTGCCAAATTCTCCCTCACCCCTTGTAAGCACTCGGTTGGTTCCCAATCCACTCCGCTCATAGGGCGGTGCGCCCCCTGGTCTCATCACGACAACTGCTAGAGATTCACGAGGGCGGTGTGTGTGTTCATTTTCTGGGATCGGAGCCGCCGCTTTTGGACTGAGTCCCAGTGCTGGCGGCTGGAAGCTCCAGCTCCGCTAGATGGGCCAGCAGGACCCAGCCGCGATTCTGAGGACCCCTCAGGCCTCCCTCTTCCGTGACCATGCGGGTGGGTGGGGGTTGCAGTTCCCGACGGGCTCCTCTGGATCGATCGCCGCTCCCTTCCCCATCCCGTCCTGGGCGTCCCACACACAAGCAAACTCTAGTTCACTTGCCCGAGTTAGGGTCAAAGTCCAAACTAAGATGAACAACAGAATGAAAAAAACAAAACCGAAAAACCGGTCGCCCTGAGGCCAACGGTGGCTCTCTAGCCAGAGACCAGGGGATTGAGATGCTAAAAGAGCTGGCTTCATATGTTAATCAAGCCCCGGCCTGCCTGCCTTCCTTCCTTCGGAGCCTTTTCAGGTGGGTGGGTGGGTGAGGGGGCGGGCTTGGGGCTGCTGGGTGGCTGGGTGGGAGCTAGGCGGCAGGCCTGCAGGTCTTAGGTTTCCCCTGGACCCCTGAGGATTCTCCCCTCCCCCCCCCCACACACACACTCCCCCTTCTGCGGATGTCAGCATTTGCGAGACACAAGTCCTCCCATGAAGGCCCCTAGGAGATTTCATTCCTACCGGGATGGTTGGGTCCCATACCACTTATCACAATCCAGCCAGCCAGCCAGCCAGCCATTATGTCAAGTACATTTGTTTGTTGCCATCATCATTCTCAAAACATTTAGTTTCTGCTTGAGCCCTTGGTATCAGGTCCTCATGGTTCCCTTCCCTCCTTGATACTCCTCCCTCATTAATCCTTGATAATTTATAAA
>NC_134533.1:145000-150000 GCF_050624435.1 Tenrec ecaudatus | reverse complement strand
TGTGCCACCATAGGGAGGGAGGAAGGACCCCGCTCGCTTCCGATCAGGGTGGTAGTGGTAGAGGTTGAGCCCACTGGAGAGTGAGCAAGGTTAGGCTGCCCCGTTGAATCTAGGGGAGGGGGGTGGGGGACCACCAGGTGCAGCTGAGAGTGAGCAAGCTTTATACCCCTGAGCTGTGTCTGCCTCTGTTATTTTCCATCTCTCTCTCTCTCTCTCTCTCTCTCTCTCTCTCTCTCTCTCCCCCCCCCCCCCCCCCCCGCTGTCCGATTTAGCCTATGGAACCCGGGGTTCGTTGTAGGGGGCTGTCTTTCCTCCCGCCCCCCACCGGGGGTGAACATTCTTGGGGGGTGTTGCAAAGGACGCCTGGCCAACACAGGCCAGGCAGGGGAAAAGTTCAGCGGCGCCTATTAGCGAGGTCTGTATTAATTACGTCAAGGTGGCCCGGGCGGGCGGGGCGTTTTCATTAGGTTACCAAGGAAGGCAGAGAGGTTGGGGGCGGGCGAAGCCCTGATGTCCAACAGGCGGGTGGATGTGACTTGCGGGAGGGGAGGCGCGGCACGGCACGTCCGCCACCGTCTCTGTTGCTCGCCTTGGTTTTCATTGAGAGGCCCACACGGGAGGGGGTGGGTTCATGCTCAGGTGGCGAAGAGGTTTTCCTTTCACTTATAGAAGGGGTGGCGAGCGTGCTATGTTGGGCGGTGTGATCCGGCTTACTGTGCCAAACCTGGCCTTACATTAAGAAGAGTTGGGGTGTGATAAGGTCGTGGTTTGGGTCCGGTGGGCAGAGAGAAATGCGTCTGCCAGCAAGCCCCAGGCTCTCTCGCTCTCTGGCGGTGTTGCCCCACTGTGTGACTGCCTTAGCTAGTTGTCTGCCTCCAATTGTGAGCTAATGTCTACAACCTGTGTGTGGGGGCGCCCGACCCATGGATCCTGCCGTTAAAGCTTGATTTTTTTTTCCTTCTCCCCCTTTCAGATGTGCGTTGCCGTGCCGCTGGCGTTGATGGTACACGTCGCTGGAGCTCGGTGATCTGGCTAAGCGTGGGGGGACCCAGCTGGCTGGCTGCCTGCTGCCTGCTGCCTCCGGCTGGACGGAATGCATCGCTCTCTGGAAGACTCTGCTCTGCAGTCTTGCTTCCTTGACCTTGGACGGAGCAGCCGTTGCAAGAGGAAGGATTTCCAGGCTATTTAATGGAAGTGATTCAAGCTGAGCCGCGCTCCCCCGTCCCCCGGGTGCATTGCATCGTTGTGGACTAAATTAGCTGTTACATTACTTCGTGTTTTGTGTGTGGTTGGTAGGTAGGTAGGTAGGTAGGTAGGTAGGTAGGTAGGTAGGGGATAGGGAAGGAAGGAAGGAAGGAAGGAAGGAAGGAAGGAAGGAAGGAAGGAAGGAAGGAAGGAAGGAAGGAGTAAGTGAGAGTGGGAGTTAGGTGGGGAGGTGAGTTAGGGCATAGGTAGGGTAGAGTGAGAGTGAGAGTTGTTGGGGAGGTAGGTATAGCACATAGGTAGGTAGGGTAGGAAAGAAGTGAGAGTGGGAGTGGGAGTTAGTTGGTGGGGAGGTTAGGGTAGCGATGAGGGGGAGTTAGGTGACAGGCAGAGGCAGCACGATCCGGTGGCTGTGATGTCATTGTGAAAGTCGGCCCTTGACACACACGAGGTTTTTTTGTGTCGCTGGCTTGCTCGCGTGCCCGGGTCGGGCGTTCCGGGCCATGGGGCGCGAGGGCGGGGAGGTTGGACCCTTGTCGCCCGCTCGCTTCACCTGGTGGCCCGGTGTGCGTCCCTGGCCGAGTCTGCCGTGTTGAGGGGGTCGTCTGTGTGTGCTGCGTCTGTGGGTGTCCCCGCTGCCCGACAGGCGCGCGGGCGGGCCAGCCAGCCAGCCGTGCGCATCCCGTCTGTCTCTCCCTGCCGGCTAAGAGGCGCGCGGGCGCGCCTGTCTCCCTGTCCCTGGGTCGGCTCGGGTCGACCAGGGCGGCGGAGAGTGGCGAGGGAGAAGAGAAGGAAAGAGTGGAGGAGCGTCCGGGGGCGGCGGCCCGAGTTTGCCGGGCGAGGCCGGCCGGCCTCGCCCGGCAAACTCGGGCCGCCGCCCCCGGACGCGAAAGGTGGGTAGACCAGCAGCCTCGGAGAAGATCTCTTGTCTTCTTCCTCGTCGCCGCTAGGGGGAATCGTCGGGCGTTTCCCCGGTCCGGGCGAGCCTTCGGCCACGCGCGCATGCGCGCTGTGGCGCTACCGGTGGGCCGACCACCGCACCGCTCCCCCTCCTACTCTCAATCACTCCGATCCTTTCCTCTGAGAGCCTAGAGAAGGCTCTCCTGCGTGAAGTTTCTGTCTCTGTGTGTGTCAGACTGTCTGTCTCTCCCCCCTCCCTCTCTGCCTCCCTCCATCCCTCCCTCTCTGCCTCCCTCCATCCCTCCATCCCTCCATCCCTCCATCCCTCCATCACTTCTCTTCACAAAGGAAGAGGGTCTGCGTGGCGAGAGGAGGGTGGGAAGGGAGGGCGTATGTTTGAACCTTCAGCCCCTTATCCCCGTATACACGATGGCAGGCAGTGAATAATAAAACCTAAGCGTGACAAACACAATGTGATGCTTCTGTCCGTTTGAAGGGATTGATCTGCTTCAAACAGAGGGCACCAGGGGTGGTGAGCTAGTAGGTTTGGGGCGGGCAGAGGTGGTGGCTCTGCTGCTGCTGCTGCGGCTGCACGATTGCATTGACTAAAGCGTGGTTCAAGGCACTCCTGAAACTTGACCTGGTGGCCCTGGTACTGTGCGCACACGCACACGCACACGCACACACACCAGGCTCTTGCTCTTTTCCTTCAGGGATTTGAAGTTCCTGAAGACAGGACAGATTGCTCCTCCCCTGGCTGAGAGAGGGAGGGAGGCAGGTTGGTGGTGGTGTGTTATGTGGTGTGTGTGTGTGTGTGTGTGTGTGTGTGTGTGTGTGTGTTTGTGAATCACGGTGTAAAAACACACTCTGCCCGCCTGTCCATCAGTCCGCCTTCCCATGAGAAGCCAAAAAGGACCCATGGAGGCAGGCAGAACCCACTTCTTCGAATGGATTTAGGTCTCTCTCCCACCATCAACCTAGAATGGAAGCTCCAACTGAATCCACTTCGCTCACATGCAGACTCAAAAACGGATGGATCTTGGACTTTCACTCACTGTCCCTGAGCGTGCCTTCCGTGGCTATTATTTTGTCATGTCTTACACTGTTGGACTTCTCCCTTCCTTCACCCACTTTGCTGTTGTCCTTGCCCCAGGGGTGAGATGATCTCGTTCCATCTTGTAATGCTAGTGCTCAGATGAGGACTCTCCCTCCTTCCTCACGCAGGCACCTTTGTCCATATTCTTTAGCTTCCTTCCTTTCAAACGAGTGTTTTCTAGCGGCCTACAGACTGGGCAGCCTCCTTCCATCAGTCCCTCCCTCTGTCCCACCATCTGTCACTCGCTGCCTGCCTGCCTGCCTGCCTGCCTGCCTGCGTTCTTCCTGACTTTCATGAAAAAGCTCTCAAGTCTTTCTACGACCGACGAGTGTCAGGCCTCAGGCCTTTCCTCCTCTTGAAGAAGAGTTTCTTTCTTCCCCTCTTCCATTCCATTCCTATATTCTTGACTTTTTGCTTTTCCCCCTTTAAAAAATAAAAACAGGAGACCGGTCAAATGACTTGCAGGGGTGGGGGGTGGACACACACACCCTACCTACACCTGACTAGCCATCCAACAAACAAAGCACACACACATACCGGGTGCCTAGGATGTTTGCCAAATTCTCCCTCACCCCTTGTAAGCACTCGGTTGGTTCCCAATCCACTCCGCTCATAGGGCGGTGCGCCCCCTGGTCTCATCACGACAACTGCTAGAGATTCACGAGGGCGGTGTGTGTGTTTATTTTCTGGGATCGGAGCCGCCGCTTTTGGACTGAGTCCCAGTGCTGGCGGCTGGAAGCTCCAGCTCCGCTAGATGGGCCAGCAGGACCCAGCCGCGATTCTGAGGACCCCTCAGGCCTCCCTCTTCCGTGACCATGCGGGTGGGTGGGGGTTGCAGTTCCCGACGGGCTCCTCTGGATCGATCGCCGCTCCCTTCCCCATCCCGTCCTGGGCGTCCCACACACAAGCAAACTCTAGTTCACTTGCCCGAGTTAGGGTCAAAGTCCAAACTAAGATGAACAACAGAATGAAAAAAACAAAACCGAAAAACCGGTCGCCCTGAGGCCAACGGTGGCTCTCTAGCCAGAGACCAGGGGATTGAGATGCTAAAAGAGCTGGCTTCATATGTTAATCAAGCCCCGGCCTGCCTGCCTTCCTTCCTTCGGAGCCTTTTCAGGTGGGTGGGTGGGTGAGGGGGCGGGCTTGGGGCTGCTGGGTGGCTGGGTGGGAGCTAGGCGGCAGGCCTGCAGGTCTTAGGTTTCCCCTGGACCCCTGAGGATTCTCCCCTCCCCCCCCCCACACACACACTCCCCCTTCTGCGGATGTCAGCATTTGCGAGACACAAGTCCTCCCATGAAGGCCCCTAGGAGATTTCATTCCTACCGGGATGGTTGGGTCCCATACCACTTATCACAATCCAGCCAGCCAGCCAGCCAGCCATTATGTCAAGTACATTTGTTTGTTGCCATCATCATTCTCAAAACATTTAGTTTCTGCTTGAGCCCTTGGTATCAGGTCCTCATGGTTCCCTTCCCTCCTTGATACTCCTCCCTCATTAATCCTTGATAATTTATAAATTATTATTATTTTGTCATCTCTGATACTGTCGGGCATCTCCCTTCACCCACTTTCCTGTTGTCCTACATACTTTTGTATTTTTCTTTTTAAAATATTTTATTAGGGGCTCATACAACTCTTATCACAATCCATACATATACATACATAATTATATAAAGCACATCTGTACATTCTTTGGCCTAATCATTTTCAAAGCATTTGCTTTCCACTTAATCCCTTTGCATCAGGTCCTCTTGTGATCGCACAGGCTGGTGTGATTCTTCCATGTGGGCTTTGTTGCTTC
>NC_134533.1:2500-127500 GCF_050624435.1 Tenrec ecaudatus | reverse complement strand
TCCTCGCGGTCCCAATCTCCCCACCCGTTTGTTGGTTTCGGGTTTTCTTTCCGCCCTCCGGTTATTGATTGTCTCAAGGGGTGTGTGTGGGGGGGGGGGGAGAGGGGGTGTTATTTATTATTAAAAATTTTTTTAAATTGACTTCATCACTACTTCACACGAGAGGAGATCTTGTCGTCGCTAGAGGGAGGGGGGGGTCGACCATTAAATAAGACCCTATTGATTGCATCCATTGACTTCATTCAGACATGAAGGTGGGCGCTGCGTGGTGGTGGGGGACAGAGTCGATATACACGTGGGTCGACCAGTAGCCCCGTCCGTCCTTTTGGTCAAGCGGCAAGGCATGTATGTCTTAATGTATCTCCTTTTAAAAAATCGTTTTATTAGAGGCTCGTACAACTCTTATCACAACCCATACATCAATTGTGTCAAGCACATTTCATAATTTTATTAAAAAGACCCTGCCTGGCTTGTGCGCATGTCTGGCGCACATGCGCGTTAGGGCGCGCAGGGGCGACCAGTGCTCGCTCCCTCCTCCTCTCGGTCCCAATTTCCCCACACATTTGGGTTAGTTTCGGGTTTTCTTTTATGCATCATCTGATCACTGATTGTCTCAAGGTTTTTGTTTTTTTTTTCCTATTGATTTCATCAATTTACTTCATCGAGATACACTCACTCACTCACTCACTCACTCACTCACTCACGCCAGTCACGCTACTGAGCAGGAATCCTGCGCTGAGGAGAGCTCCGGAACCGGCAAATGGCCACCTGCTCTTCCTTGCAAGACGCTGATAGACATCTTCTACCATGGACCCTTTTGGCGCCGGTACCATAGAACTTCCTTGCAAGACGTTGAGCCTCCTCCAAAGAAGCAAACACAAGAAACTCCACTTCAGAGAAGAAATAATGTGTGGCATTAGGGCCCAGCCAAGAAGTTGGACCATCGCCAAGAATCAGCAGCTGGTCGGAGGAGCCACTGCAAAAGTGTGGAGAAACCCCATGAGAGAGACTTGACTGGGACAGTGAATATGTCAAAGAACCAGCCAAGTTGTCTGTTGAAACCTGGGTAGAGACAGACAGGCACTGACTTTTTAGAGAGCTAGGAACCAAGGAGACATCAACTCCTGCTCTGCTCTCTCCAACTCTACCCGGGTGAACGCACCGATGAAGGCAATGCTTGTTGGGACTATGATGCTAGAATGATATGTGTGCAGAGCGCAGTTATTATGCTCATACTTATGATCACGCTTGCTTGTTCCAGTCCTTTTATCCTTTGGATTTATTTTTGGCTGGTGTGATGTGTGTCTGCAGTGAATAAACCGAGCATTCGAAAACGTCTAAGAGCGTTAAGTAATTATTGGTGACGCCGCTGCTCCTGACGCGTGCATCAGGTTCACTCTTGGCTCCGTATTTGTTTTTATGGCTTCTTTCTGAGAGATTGGCTTCTGAGTGTGTGGCTCTTTCCTCTGAGAGCCTAGAGGAGGCCCTCCTTCCTGTGTGAGGTTTCTGTGTCAGTCAGTCTGTCTCTCTCAACCCTCCCTCCCTCCATCCATCCACCAGCTCTCTTCACAGAGGAAGAGGGCCTGGCTGCGGTGTAGAATTCGGCTTGCCCTTGCACATGTGCTCTATCTCTCCATCTATCTATCTATCTATCTATCTATCTATCTATCTATCTATCTATCTATCTATCTATCTATCTATATCTAATGTATCTATCCTCGCTGCTGCTGTGCGCCTTCCCCCGGCGTGGGTCTTTGTGACCCCAGCGGCTACCTTGAGCCAAAGGGGTCGGAGAGGTCTTGTTTGAGCGAGCGAGCGAGCAAGCTAGCGAGCACTCCAACCCTGACTGTAGAGGTCTAGTTCTAGTTCAGAGTCCACTTGGCCGCTTCTCAAACCCAGCAGCCCCTCCCTCCCTCCCTCCCTCCCTCCCTCCCTCCTTCCTATTCTTGTAAGGCGTCTGCTTTTCTAAAGGTGGGTTAAGGGCCACAGCCTGCCCCCCCCCCCCCCCCGTAGAAGTCAGCCTGGTGGGTGGGGAATGTGGGAAGCCAAGCCTTTCTCCCTAGTTTGTCTCTCCCCCAGGCATACATATCCCACTGAAAGGCCATTCACCCAAGGTAGGCATATCCCACTGAAAGGTCATTCACCCAAGGTAGGTTCTGGGTTACTCTCCCTCAGGGTGGTCAGCCTTTTAGAGCAAGCAGACAGACACCACTGTTTGTGCCACCATAGGGAGGGAGGAAGGACCCCGCTCGCTTCCGATCAGGGTGGTAGTGGTAGAGGTTGAGCCCACTGGAGAGTGAGCAAGGTTAGGCTGCCCCGTTGAATCTAGGGGAGGGGGGTGGGGGACCACCAGGTGCAGCTGAGAGTGAGCAAGCTTTATACCCCTGAGCTGTGTCTGCCTCTGTTATTTTCCATCTCTCTCTCTCTCTCTCTCTCTCTCTCTCTCTCTCTCTCTCCCCCCCCCCCCCCCCCCCGCTGTCCGATTTAGCCTATGGAACCCGGGGTTCGTTGTAGGGGGCTGTCTTTCCTCCCGCCCCCCACCGGGGGTGAACATTCTTGGGGGGTGTTGCAAAGGACGCCTGGCCAACACAGGCCAGGCAGGGGAAAAGTTCAGCGGCGCCTATTAGCGAGGTCTGTATTAATTACGTCAAGGTGGCCCGGGCGGGCGGGGCGTTTTCATTAGTTACCAAGGAAGGCAGAGAGGTTGGGGGCGGGCGAAGCCCTGATGTCCAACAGGCGGGTGGATGTGACTTGCGGGAGGGGAGGCGCGGCACGGCACGTCCGCCACCGTCTCTGTTGCTCGCCTTGGTTTTCATTGAGAGGCCCACACGGGAGGGGGTGGGTTCATGCTCAGGTGGCGAAGAGGTTTTCCTTTCACTTATAGAAGGGGTGGCGAGCGTGCTATGTTGGGCGGTGTGATCCGGCTTACTGTGCCAAACCTGGCCTTACATTAAGAAGAGTTGGGGTGTGATAAGGTCGTGGTTTGGGTCCGGTGGGCAGAGAGAAATGCGTCTGCCAGCAAGCCCCAGGCTCTCTCGCTCTCTGGCGGTGTTGCCCCACTGTGTGACTGCCTTAGCTAGTTGTCTGCCTCCAATTGTGAGCTAATGTCTACAACCTGTGTGTGGGGGCGCCCGACCCATGGATCCTGCCGTTAAAGCTTGATTTTTTTTTCCTTCTCCCCCTTTCAGATGTGCGTTGCCGTGCCGCTGGCGTTGATGGTACACGTCGCTGGAGCTCGGTGATCTGGCTAAGCGTGGGGGGACCCAGCTGGCTGGCTGCCTGCTGCCTGCTGCCTCCGGCTGGACGGAATGCATCGCTCTCTGGAAGACTCTGCTCTGCAGTCTTGCTTCCTTGACCTTGGACGGAGCAGCCGTTGCAAGAGGAAGGATTTCCAGGCTATTTAATGGAAGTGATTCAAGCTGAGCCGCGCGCCCCCGTCCCCCGGGTGCATTGCATCGTTGTGGACTAAATTAGCTGTTACATTACTTCGCGTTTTGTGTGTGGTTGGTAGGTAGGTAGGTAGGTAGGTAGGTAGGTAGGTAGGTAGGTAGGGTGGGGGATAGGGGAGGTAGGTAGGGGATAGGGAAGGAAGGAAGGAAGGAAGGAAGGAAGGAAGGAAGGAAGGAAGGAAGGAAGGAAGGAAGGAGTAAGTGAGAGTGGGAGTTAGGTGGGGAGGTGAGTTAGGGCATAGGTAGGGTAGAGTGAGAGTGAGTGAGCGTGAGAGTTGTTGGGGAGGTAGGTAGCACATAGGTAGGTAGGGTAGGAAGGAAGTGAGTGGGAGTTAGTTGGTGGGGAGGTTAGGGTAGCGATGAGGGGGAGTTAGGTGACAGGCAGAGGCAGCACGATCCGGTGGCTGTGATGTCATTGTGAAAGTCGGCCCTTGACACACACGAGGTTTTTTTGTGTCGCTGGCTTGCTCGCGTGCCCGGGTCGGGCGTTCCGGGCCATGGGGCGCGAGGGCGGGGAGGTTGGACCCTTGTCGCCCGCTCGCTTCACCTGGTGGCCCGGTGTGCGTCCCTGGCCGAGTCTGCCGTGTTGAGGGGGTCGTCTGTGTGTGCTGCGTCTGTGGGTGTCCCCGCTGCCCGACAGGCGCGCGGGCGGGCCAGCCAGCCAGCCGTGCGCATCCCGTCTGTCTCTCCCTGCCGGCTAAGAGGCGCGCGGGCGCGCCTGTCTCCCTGTCCCTGGGTCGGCTCGGGTCGACCAGGGCGGCGGAGAGTGGCGAGGGAGAAGAGAAGAGAAGAGAAGAGAAGGAAAGAGTGGAGGAGCGTCCGGGGGCGGCGGCCCGAGTTTGCCGGTCGAGGCCGGCCGGGCGGCCTCGCCCGGCAAACTCGGGCCGCCGCCCCCGGACGCGAAAGGTGGGTAGACCAGCAGCCTCGGAGAAGATATCTTGTCTTCTTCCTCGTCGCCGCTAGGGGGAATCGTCGGGCGTTTCCCCGGTCCGGGCGAGCCTTCGGCCACGCGCGCATGCGCGCTGTGGCGCTACCGGTGGGCCGACCACCGCACCGCTCCCCCTCCTACTCTCAATCACTCCGATCCTTTCCTCTGAGAGCCTAGAGAAGGCTCTCCTGCGTGAAGTTTCTGTGTGTGTGTGTGTGTGTGTGTGTGTGTGTGTGTGTCTGTCTCTCCCCCCATCCATCCATCCATCTCTCCATCCGTCCGTCCGTCCATCCATCCATCACTTCTCTTCACAAAGGAAGAGGGTCTGCGTGGCGAGAGGAGGGTGGGAAGGGAGGGCGTATGTTTGAACCTTCAGCCCCTTATCCCCATATGTATGATGGCAGGCAGTGAATAATAAAACCTAAGCGTGACAAACACAATGTGATGCTTCTGTCCGTTTGATGGGATTGATCCGCTTCAAACAGAGGGCACCAGGGGTGGTGAGTTAGTAGGTTTGGGGCGGGCAGAGGTGGTGGCTCTGCTGCTGCTGCTGCTGCTGCTGCTGCTGCTGCTGCTGCACGATTGCATTGACTAAAGCGTGGTTCAAGGCACTCCTGAAACTTGACCTGGTGGCCCTGGTACTGTACGCACACGCACACACACCACGCTCTTGCTCTTTTCCTTCAGGGATTTGAAGTTCCTGAAGACAGGACAGATTGCTCCTCCCCTGGCTGAGAGAGGGAGGGAGGGAGGGAGGCAGGTTGGTGGTGGTAGTTGGTGGTGGTGGTGGTGTGTTATGTGGGGTGTGTGTGTGTGTTTGTGAATCATGGTGTAAAAACACACACTCTGCCCGCCTGTCCATCAGTCCGCCTTCCCATGAGAAGCCAAAAAGGACCCATGGAGGCAGGCAGAACCCACTTCTTCGAATGGATTTAGGTCTCTCTCCCACCATCAACCTAGAATGGAAGCTCCAACTGAATCCACTTCACTCACATGCAGACTCAAAAACGGATGGATCTTGGACTTTCACTCGCTGTCCCTGAGCGTGCCTTCAGTGGCTATTATTTTGTCATGTCTTACACTGTTGGACGTCTACCTTCACCCACTTTGCTGTTGTCCTTGCCCCAGGGGTGAGATGATCTCATTCCATCTTGTAACGCTAGTGCTCAGATGAGGACTCTCCCTCCTTCCTCACGCAGGCACCTTTGTCCATATTCTTTAGCTTCCTTCCTTTCAAACGTGTGTTTTCTAGCGGCCTAGACACTGGGCAGCCTCCTTCCATCAGTCCCTCCCTCTGTCCCACCGTCTGTCACTCGCTGCCTGCCTGCCTGCCTGCCTGCCTGCCTGCCTGCCTGCCTGCCTGCCTGCGTTCTTCCTGACTTTCATGAAAAAGCTCTCAAGTCTTTCTACGACCGACGAGTGTCAGGCCTCAGGCCTTTCCTCCTCTTGAAGAAGAGTTTCTTTCTTCCCCTCTTCCATTCCATTCCTATATTCTTGAGTTTTTGCTTTTCCCCCTTTAAAAAATAAAAACAGGAGACCAGTCAAATGACTTGCTGGGGTGGGGGGTGGACACACACACCACACCACACACACACACACACACCCTACCTACACCTGACTAGCCATCCAACAAACAAAGCACACACACATACCGGGTGCCTAGGATGTTTGCCAAATTCTCCCTCACCCCTTGTAAGCACTCGGTTGGTTCCCAATCCACTCCGCTCATAGGGCGGTGCGCCCCCTGTTCTCATCACGACAACTGCTAGAGATTCACGAGGGCGGTGTGTGTGTTTATTTTCTGGGATCGGAGCCGCCGCTTTTGGACTGAGTCCCAGTGCTGGCGGTTGGAAGCTCCAGCTCCACTAGATGGGCCAGCAGGACCCAGCCGCGATTCTGAAGACCCCTCAGGCCTCCCTCTTCCGTGACCATGCGGGTGGGTGGGGGTTGCAGTTCCCGACGGGCTCCTCTGGATCGATCGCCGCTCGCTCCCCACTCCCTTCCCCATCCCGGCCTGGGCGTCCCACACACAAGCAACCTCTAGTTCACTTGCCCGAGTTAGGGTCAAAGTCCAAACTAAGATGAACAACAGAATAAAAAAAAAAAAAAAAACGAAAAACCGGTCGCCCTGAGGCCAACGGTGGCTCTCTAGCCAGAGACCAGGGGATTGAGATGCTAAAAGAGCTGGCTTCATATGTTAATCAAGCCCCGGCCTTCCTTCCTGCCTTCCTTCCTTCCTTCGGAGCCTTTTCAGGTGGGTGGGTGAGGGGGCGGGCTTGGGGCTGCTGGGTGGCTGGGTGGAAGGGAGCTAGGCGGCAGGCCTGCAGGTCTTAGGTTTCCCCTGGACCCCTGAGGATTCTCCCCCCCCCACACACACTCCCCCTTCTGCGGATTTCAGCATTTGAGAGACACAAGTCCTCCCATGAAGGCCCCTAGGAGATTTCATTCCTACCGGGATGGTTGGGGCCCATACCACTTATCACAATCCAGCCAGCCAGCCAGCCAGCCAGCCAGCCATTATGTCAAGTACATTTGTTCGTTTGTTGCCATCATCATTCTCAAAACATTTAGTTTCTGCTTGAGCCCTTGGTATCAGGTCCTCATGGTTCCCTTCCCTCCTTGATACTCCTCCCTCATTAATCCTTGATAATTTATAAATTATTATTATTTTGTCATCTCTGATACTGTCGGGCGTCTCCCTTCACCCACTTTCCTGTTGTCCTACATACTTTTGTATTTTTCTTTTTAAAACATTTTATTAGGGGCTCATACAACTCTTATCACAATCCATACATATACATACATAATTATATAAAGCACATCTGTACATTCTTTGCCCTAATCATTTTCAAAGCATTTGCTCTCCACTTAATCCCTTTGTATCAGGTCCTCTTGTGATCCCACAGGCTGGTGTGATTCTTCCATGTGGGCTTTGTTGCTTCTGAGCTAGATGGCCGCTTGTTCACCTTCAAGCCTTTAAGACCCCCAGACACTATCTCTTTTGATAGCCTGGCACCATCAGCTTTCTTCGCCACATTTGTTTATGCACCCGTTTGTCCTCGTTCCATCTTTTAATAGATCCTGTCATGTCTTTCTGCCGAAATCGGAGGGGTCATTGATTGGGCCCACATGTTGTAAGTAACTAACGCTGGGGCAGAAAGGGACACCCCCCCCCTCCAATCCAACAAACAAAAATCCAATGTATAGATCAATAACCACTTATTGATTAAGTGGTTGATGGGCCATGGCTGGAGGTGGGTGGGGGGTACAGGGGGTGTGTGCAGGCAGGCTGAAACACCTTAGTAATTGATAAATAACCTGCTGAATTTGGCTTCTGTCATTTTGGCTGAGGCTTGACCCACACGCACATGGTCCGCCCGACCAAGCAGTTTTGAGATAAGCAGTGGCTAGGGACACCTCAGCCTGAGGACTGCAAACATTGGGAATTCTCCCCCAAACGTTCCCACTTAGAGGAACTGAACTGCGTGTGTCAACGATTGATCACCCTGCTGGTGGTTTGATGGTGGCCTTCCCCAAGGGCTCAATGGACTTTTGTGTGAGGACTGACTTCCTCCGACCTCGGACCTTTTGTAGAAAGTACTGTGAGGATGTTGAATGTACTTTTGTTCGTTTAAAAAAACAAACAAACACGTGTGTGTGTGTGTGTGTGTGTGTGTAGCGCGGCGGCGGCGGCGGCGGCGGCGGGCCGGGTCTAAGTTAGGCGACTGTCTGGCCGACGACGCGCTCTTGCCTGCTAGCGACGCACATTCGTCCCGCCGCGCTTCCTGCCGGTTGTCGTCTGCCACCTAGCGGTCACTTTCACTTTCTCTCCGGAGCTCTGTCGCCAACGCGATGGGATCGGAGCGGCCTGTGTCGCAGGCCCCAGAGTTCCAGGACGCCGGCGGTGTCACTTGTGTCGTCCCGGCGGTGACAGAGCGCCAGCTCGTGGGCGGTGGTCCGTGGTTATACCTGCAGCCTTACGGGTTGGCGGAGGCGTGCGCGCCAGCCGGGTGCATCCGGTCTCTCCCTCCCTCCTAAGAGTCGCGTGGGCGAGCCTGTCTCCCTGTCCCTGGGTCGGCTCAGGTCACTCTGGAAAGAAGAGAAAAGAGGAGAGGAGAGGAGGGGGAGAGGAGGGGGAGAGGAGGGGGAGAGGAGGGGGAGAGGGAGAGGAGAGGGAGAGGAGAGGGAAAGAATGGAGGAGCGTGTGTGTAGGGGTGGGGGGGAACCCAGGCCGCCCCTGGACGCGAGAGTTGGGTAGACCAGCAACCTAGGAGAAGAGATCTTGTCGTCCTTCTCGTAGCCGGTAGGGGGAACCACCGGGAGTCCCCGCCGTCTAGGCTACCCCTAGGGCACGCGCGCATACGCGCTGTGGCGTCTCCAGTGGACCACCGCACCGCTCCCCCTCCTACTTTCAATCACTCCGATCCTTTCCTCTGAGAGCCTGGAGAAGGCCCTCCTGCGTGAAGTTTCTGTCTGTGTCTGTCTCTATTTCTGTCTCTTTCTCAGTCTCTCTCTCCCTCTCTCCCTCCATCACCTCTCTTCACAAAGGAAGAGGGCTTGAGGAGGGAGAGGAGGGTGGGAAGGGAGGGTGTATGTTTGAACCTTCAGCCCCATATCCCCATATATACGATGGCAGGCAGTGAATAATAAAACCTAAGCGTGACCAAGAAAATGCGATTCTTTTGTCTGTTTGATGGGCTTGATCTGCTTCAAACAGAGGGCACCCAGGGGTGGTGAGTTAGGTTTGGGGCGGGCGGACTGGATGGCAGAGGTGGTGGTGGTTCTGCTGCTGCTGTGGCTGCACGATTGCATTGACTAAAGCGTGGTTCAAGGCACTCCTGAAACTTGACCAGGTGGTCCTGGTACTGTACACACACACACACACACACACACACACACACACACACACACACCACGCTCTTTCCTTAAGGGATTTGAAGTTCCTGAAGACCAGACAGATTGCTCCTATTTCTCTGGTAACCCCATATGACAGTCACATCAGCCAGGCACTACACGTCTTCTTACTTTTGCTTTAAAAAAAAAAAAAAAGGATGGTCTCTCTGTTCTCCAGGATTAGTGCAGTGTGTTAATATAAACTGTTATTTATGTATTTGCGTAAACAAATGAACCTTTATTCTGGTGAGTGGTGTGAGCGTTACAGAATTCATTGTGAACTTGAAGGATAGGGGTGGAGTCTACCTGTCAATCAAATCCCAGCCTGAAGGTGCTTCCTTGTGGGTGTGGCCTCCTCATAAGGAGGGTCCCGGGAACTTCCCCTCTATCTCTGCCTCCACCTTCTTGTTGATGAGCCACAAGACCCCCGGGAGCCCTGGAGATGTGTGCAACGATGTTGGATCCACAAGATTCTGTACTGGCTGGCCTGTGATCTTCCTGCATTCTGCATCATTGCATGTGGCTGCATGAGTCTGAAGAGGTACTTATTCACTAGTATTGGACTTATGGACTTGATCTGGGCTGGGATGTTTTATTGATGCATAATTAGTTCTTGATATAAAACTCTCACACATATGCGTGTCACTGGACTTGTTTCTCTAGTCAAATGGAGAGGCGAGTTTGAAGGGAACATAGTTATTCTGTGGGGGCCGAGTTCGAAGCGGGCTGGGGCACTCATGAAAGGGAAAGCTGACTCCACACTATGCACCAGTGGTGGGAAGCTCTTCCTGAGCTGCCCTCAGATCTCCCACCTCGGGGCTCCCAGGCGTCCTGAAGGGAGGATGGGTTTCTGAGGCTTGCTGATCTTCCAAGTTCATTCCGACTCAGTGGCCCCTGTTACAGAGAACTGCCTCACGGTGTGGCCTAGGCTTCCAATCGGATGGGGAGACTTGGTCTCGCGTACTTTGGACATGCTGTTGGGAGAGACCAGCCCCTAGAGAAGGACATCCTGCTTGGTAAAGTGGAGGGGCGGGGAAAAGGAGGAAGGCCCTCAAGGAGCTGGGCAGACAGGCGGCTACAGCCATGGACTCAAACTTAACGCTGGTGAGGATAGTGCAGCCCCACCGTGTTTTGTGCTTTTGTACATCAGGTTGCTCTGAGGCGAACCGGCTCGAGGATCTTGATGAGAACAGACTGCCTGTTTTTTTCTCCCACCTTGGGTTCAAGCCGCTGTTTATTTCCGTTTACAGCGCTTAACCACGGTGCCAATAGGGCTCTGGAAGGGGCCACGGTGGGTACACAGGTCGTTTTATGGTCAGGTGCCCTCGAGTCCCTTCCCACTCACAGAGACCCCACGTGACACCACAGAGTGTCTAAGGCCGGTGATCACCTGGTCTTGTTTCAGCGGGACTGTTAGCTGGCTTGAACAAATGACCGTCAGTCAGCGGGTGAGCACTTAACTGCTGCCCCGCCAAGAATCCTGAGATGCTCCCCAGTTGGGAACCCCAAGCTGGGCTCCTATGGAAGACAGCATCGACCTACCCACCCCCCCCCCACCTCTAGATCAGGGCCATCGGGCTCGACTTCGGCTTCAGCGAACACGTGACCCTGTGTGGCCAATGGGGACGCGGCACAGGCCCGCCCCCGGCGGCTGTAGAAGCGAATTATGACCCTCCGGCCTGCCCTCCGCGGTGGGCTCCGGCTCTCTCGCGAGACTCACGGCCGCCCCGCCCCGCCCCGCAGCCTTCAGTCCCCAGGCTCTGGGCGGGGGGGCCGCAGGGGTGGTGGGTGGTTCCTGCGTGCGGTGTTCCGGAGCCCCGGGAGAGGAGCCAGAAGACTTCGGAAGGAGAGGAGGAGGGGGGCGAGGAAGAGGCGCTGCTGAGCTGAGGGCCTCTGCTACGGGCCGGCGCTTTGCGGGCGTCCCTGCTCCACCCGGACAGTGAGTGGGTCGCGTGGAAGCCAACGCGGACCCGAGGGGACGGGCGGGCTCCCGGGGGCGGGCCTAATGCTCAGGGTGGGGCCTCCGAGGTTAGACTTCTCGGGGTTAGGAGGCGGGGCGGGGTTGCCTCCGAATGCCGTGGGCTTGGAGGGTCGGGGTTTCTGGGCGTGGCAACAAGAGGGGGCGTTGCCCTCGGGTTTTTTCCCCCGCCCCGTATTTTCCTTGGGCCGCAGCAGACTGGCCCATGGCTGAGTCGGTCTCTGGTGCACACGCTAGACGGCTGGTCGGTGGTGGAGAGCCTGGTGGTGCCCACGGAGACGCCCGACAGCCGGCTGGTCTTTGGCCAAGGCAACTTGGAGCAGCTGACAGGTGCGCTATGGGGGTTGGCTGCGCAGACCCCTCTTCCCCGACCTGCCCGCCCGCCCCCCCACCCGACGCCTCCGTCCACCCCACAGCTGGCAAGCCTTTCCAGTATTGGCATAGGCTGCAGCGCGGTCCCTGCAGAAACCCAGGACTTTTAGCCCTGAACCTCAGACGTGGAGGTGGGACCTGCTGCCATGCACCCGCTGCCCCTGGGCAGGCGCCCCCTCGTCACCTGTGGGTCCAGGGCCCCTGCTGTCCTCAGACACTTGGGTCCCTTGACCATCGTACCTGCGGCATAGCCCCCCTCCCCAGACCCCGTCAGACAGGCTGCCAATAATCTGCCTGCACTGACAGGGCTGTGGGGGTCACACACCTACAAGGAGACCCCAGACTCCCCCTCTGTCCACTGTGTGGCTGTCCTGTGCACCCCTGAGGCACCCCACTGTCCTCAGAATGACTTCTAGGGCAGGTGTGTGAGGGCACCAGACTCCTGTGACGTCCTTTTCCGTTAGAGGAGCTCCGCGGCTCCCCAGAAGTCACGTTTGTCTTCCTGAACGTGGAGAGGATGCCTCCTGACAAAAGGCACTCACACACCCGGGCCGAGCAACTGCAGCTACCAGGTGTGACCATTGACACAGGTGGGGGGCAGAGCCTGCAGCAGGACGATCAAGTCAGGGACAAACAGAGGGATAGCCCCACTTTATCCACGGCCACCAGCCTGGGTGTGGTCTGCCTGTGCGTCACCTACTCAGGTGTGTATACCTGCCCAGGTGTGCAGGTGCATTCTCTGCCTAGATTTGCATCGACCAAGTTTGCCGCCTGCTCAGTTGTGTACCATGTTCCAGGGTTGTTCCCTGCTCAGATGTGTACTTGGCCAGGTGTTCATGTCCTCATCCATGTCCCCCTGCACAGGTGTGCTGAACACCCAGCTGCACATCTGCCCAGGTGGTTGCCACATGCTCAGGTTTGTTCGGTGCCCAGCTGTGCCCTCAGATGCTCCCCTCTTGGCCCTTGCAGAAGGAGCTGGAGGCGGCCTGGGGCGTGCAGGTGTTTGACTGCTTCACCATTGTGCTGTACATCCTCAGCTGCTACGCCTGCCCCAGGGAAGCCTGGCTGCAGCTGACCCTGGCTGTGATCCCCTTGCTTAAGTAGACTCTGAGATCCTCCTGCTTAGGTAGATTCTGGGATTCCCCCTGCACAGGTAGACTGGGATTCCCCCTGCTCAGGTAGATTCTTGTTAGAGGAAACCAGCTTCTGACAACCAAATGCTGACCCTCACTGCTGAGCACCCTGTGGGTGCTGGTGGCAGATTCCTGGCCTGGTGCCCTGTCTGTGGTGCACCCCTCGAGAAGGCTGCCCAGTAGATGCCGTCGCAGACAGTGTCAGCATGGGGGACACGGGGGCAGCATGTGACAGGCGGCAAGGGGATGACCTACTTCTGCAGCCAACATGCCCTCCTCTTTCTGCACCAGGTCCGACCCGAAGGAGGACCCATCTCCCATAGACCGATAGGGTGGGGACTCGCTACATCATGGCCTCTGGTGTGTGTGCTTATGGCCTGCCCTTTGGGAGTTGGGGAGGGGGACCTTGCGAGACGCCTAGGAGGGTGGGTGTGCAGGTGACTCGGGGTTCCTGTGGCATGTTCACACCTCAGGGCCCGAGCATCCAGAGGGCCACAGCAAGGGGACAAAAATCCGAGGCTTGAGGTAACAACATTGTCTCCCAGATCTGGTGACCTGGAGTCTGAGGTCCATGTGTGGGCAGGGTTGGCCTCCCTCAGGAGGCTTCTAGGGGAGGGTCCTTCCTCGTGGCCTCTCCCAGCTCCTGGGGCCCCTGGACATTCCTGAGCTTGTGTCCACATCTCTCCAACCTGTGCCTCCATCTCTACGTGGCTGTCGCCCCTCTGTTTCCCACCTCCTCTGTTATAAGGAAAACCACTCCTATAGGATATGGGCACCTCTGCTCCAGGGTGAGCTCAGGACACTGTTGTGATGTGAACTTGGTGGCAAAGAACATGCCCTGGATGGTTCCCCCCACCCCCGCCGTGGGATGGCGTCGTCCATAGGTTCCATGCTCACAACTCTCATGCAGGCCCAGGGTCCCATTCTCCTCTCCACCCCGGGATTATGTCATGCACACAGGCGCATATTCCACTCTCACCCCACCCTCCACCGGGAGCTGCAGGGGAGATGTTCCTGCAAGTGCAGCAGCATCTGCTGAAGGACAGGGAGGCACGGATCAAGGAGACGCTGCAGAACCTTGTCACCAAACGGAGACGGCTATGCCAGCAGCTGCAGGGCCGCGAGCTCCCCACGGTCACCGTCATGGGGTACACAAACTGTAGTGAGGAACTAGTGCATGAGGAGGGCTGCCCAGACGGGGGTTGATGTGGGGGAACAAAGACTGAGGGGTCGACATGGGCACACAGACGGTAATGAGGAGATGTGAGCACACAGACTGATCTTGAGGTGACGTGAGCACACAGACTATGATCTCGAGGTGACGTGGGCACACAGATTGTGGTGAGGAGGGGATGTGGACACACAGTGGTGAGGAGAGGACATGGGCACACAGACTGTGATGATGAAGGGATATGGGCACAGACTGGTGAGGTGATTTGGGCACACAAACTGATGAGGTGATGTGGGCACAGAGACTGATGGGATGTGGGCACAGAGACTGATGAGGGGTTGTGGACACACAGACTGATCAGGAGGTGATATGGGCACACACTGTGATGAGTAGACATGGGCACACAGACTGTGATCAGGTGATGTGGGCACACACACTGATCAGGAGGTGATGTGGACACACAGACTGATGAGGACATGGGCACACAAACTGAGAGGTTATGTGGGTACAGAATGTAATGAGTAAGCATGGGCACGCAGACTGTGATGAGGAGTGGACGTGGGCACAGAGACTGATGAGTATGTGATGTGGGCACGCAGACTAACAAGGATGTGATGTGGGTACAGAGACTGATGAGGTGATGTGGGCACACACCGATGAGGGGACATGGGCACACAGACTGGTGAGGAGTGACCTGTAGTCCACAGCAACTGCAGTCAGTGGTCAGGACGGGTCATCCCCACTGTGGTGATTCCTCAGGCCTTGGTGAGTTAGTGCTAGGACCATCCGCTTCCAAGCGCCCTTGGGAACCATACCCCGACAGGGCACCTCACAAGCAGTCCCCACCTACCTGTCAGATTGCTCTGCTTCTGTGGGGCGTCCCAACTGAGACGGACTGGGAAGCAAGGCTGACCACTACGTGCACACATCAGCCCCTGACCATCCTGTTGGCCTGAGCCAGCTGATTGACCTTGCCCGGGACAGTGCAGGCTGGGAGCCTGTCGGTGGGGTGATGTCACCCTGGGCTGGGCCAGCCTCCTCCGGGACAGCAATTGCCACACTGGGTACATGGGTTGTCTGTGGCACCAGGAGGCCTCCACACCCGTCAGCTGCCACGAAAATCCTCAGTAGCCAGTGGGTCGCTGTGGACCCCTCACCATCACGTCAGTGCTTCAAACCACCAGCCTCTGAAGGAGCTGTGCCGTCTGCTTCCATGAAGACTGACAGTCTCGGAAACCCACAGGGCGGTTCTACCCTGATCGTCGGGGTCACAGTCGTAATGGACTCGCTGGCCATGGGGGTTTTGTTCCTGTGTCCATTTCAGGAGGGTCCCTGGTGGTGGTGTGAGGTCAGTGCAGGGCTGCCCATTACAGGGGCAGCAGTTCAAACCCACCAGCCTTTTCTCCGGAGGAAGATGAGGCTCTCTGCTTCTGTGAACAGTGACAGGTTTAGAAGCCCTGTATAGGATCAGTCTGTGTGGGACTAGCCCCATGGGCAGGGTTAGAATCCTGCATGGGATCAGTCTGGGTCACACTGGCTCTGTGGACAGGGTTAGAGGCCTGCATGGGATCAGTCTGGGTCACACTGCCTCTGTGGACAGGGTTAGAGGCCTGCATGGGGTCAGTCTGGGTCTGACAGACCCCGTGGACAGGGTTAGAGGCCTGCATGGGGTCAGTCTGGGTCTGACAGACCCCGTGGACAGGGTTAGAGGCTTGCATGGGATCGCTGTAGATTGGATGGAACCTGTGAGCAGGTTGGTTATTGGTTTGCAGATACCACAGTGACTTCGATCTCGCTGGGGTCTTTTGGGAGCAAGTTCCAACTACAAAAGCCAAACCCTTTGTCGCCATGGCACCGGTGCTGGCTCACAGCAGCCTGTACCCTCTAGGACAGGGCAGATTTGTAAGAAGGACAAACTGAGGCACGAGGACAAACAGAAAAAGTTAAGAGGTTGTCAGAACTCTATTAGAAAAGAAGCTCCCAGACGAGGTTCCTTGGTCTAGCAGGTAGCCCAGGGAAGTCGCACACAGCAAGGAGAGTGGTGGGTTTTTCAAGGAGAGGCCGAGGAGACTCCCTTTTGGAAGGCGTTGTGGCCACAGTTCCCGGGGATTTTCCGCTGCTGGCATGTTCTCCCTGAATCTTTGTCCAGCCATTGCCAGTGGGGAAGAGAGACTGTTA
This sequence comes from Tenrec ecaudatus, assembly GCF_050624435.1. Taxonomy (NCBI): domain Eukaryota; kingdom Metazoa; phylum Chordata; class Mammalia; order Afrosoricida; family Tenrecidae; genus Tenrec; species Tenrec ecaudatus. Next base: position 111,398 of record NC_134533.1, on the reverse strand, counting down.
CTCTTGGAGCCAGCTCGAAGAATGGTCCGCCAGCTTTGCTTCCGGGGACGTGCAGGGAGAAGGGTTGAGGCCCTGACAACTGCATGTGTGGGGTGTCCCAGGCTCAGCCACAATAGCCCACTGCACCAGCGGAGATGGGGGCTAGCTTCTTGGGCTAAGCTCTGCACATATGACCTCTGCCATGTCGCTCCTCCAGTGAAAACCAGCCTGATCCAGGCCTTGACAGGAGACACAGCTGCACAGCCTTGGGACCAGCTGTTTGCCACCCTGGACACGAAGGCCTACACGGGCTCCCTGCCCTCGCGCCTGATTGTACTGTACGTGGACACCATCGGCTTCCCCTCCCAGCTGCCCAATGAGCTTGTCGCCTCCTTCACTGCCACCCTGGTGGATGTGGCTTGTGAGCTGAGAACAGCCCCTTGGAGGCCGGCCGGGCAGTGAGTGAGGGGGCTCAGCTGGGATTCCCAGAGGAGTACCCAGGCACCATTTGGGGCAGAGACTGGGCATAAGGGGGGCGCCACCTGGGACAACAAAGACGGGCACCAGGTGGCCCACCTGGGGCAGAGAGGCCCGGCACCAGGGGGCCAACGAGGGACAGAACCTGGGCACCAGGGGGCCCACCTGGGACAGAGAACCTGGGCACCATGGAGCCGACCTGGGGTATAGAGGCTGGGAACCAGGGGCCCACTTGGGATCCTGAAACACCAGGCACCCTGTTCCCACCTGGGACAGAGAGGCTAGGTACTAGGGGATTCACCTAGGACAGAGGCTGGGCACCACGGGGCCCACCTGGGGTCCAGAGAAGCTAGGCACCTAGTGTCCACCAGGGACAGAGAAGCTGGGCACCAGTGAGCTGGGCACTCAGGGATTCACCTAGGAAAGCTGGGCACCAGGGGGCCTACCTGAAAGAGAGAGGTTGGGCACCAGGGGGCCCACCTGGGATCTAGAGAAGCCAGGCACCCAGTGTCCACATGGGACCGAGAGGCTGGGCACTAGCAGGTTCACCTAGGACAGAGAGGCTGAGAGGCATGGCACCAGAGAGCCTACCTGGGGAAGATAAGCCAGGCACCCAGTGTCCACCTGGGACAGAGGGGCTAGGCACCTGGGTACCCATCTGGGATCCAGAGAAGCCAGGCACCCAGTGTCCACCTGGGACAGAGGGGCTGGGCACTGTGGTGTTCACCTTGGGCAGAGAGGCCTGGAAAAAGGAGCCCACGTGGGACAGAGGTTGGGCACCAGGGGGCCCACCTGGGACAGAGAGGCTGGGAACCAGGGAACCCACTTGATACAGAGAGGCCGAGCACATGGGGCCCACCTGGGGCAGAGAACCTGGGCACCAGGGGGCCAATCTGGGGTAGAGTGTCCGGGTACCAGGGCGCCACTAGGGATCCTGAGATGCCAGGCACCCTGTGTCCACCTGGGACAGAGAGGCTGGGCACTAGCAGGTTCATCTAGGACAGAGAGGCCGAGATGCATGGCACCAGGGGGCCCAGCTGGGATCCAGGGAAGCCAGGCACCCAGTGTCCATCTGGGATAGAGGCTGGGCACCAGGGCACCCACCTGGGGCAGAGAGGCTAGGCACAATAGGGCCTACCTGGGTCATACCACTGGGACACCTGGGGGCCAACTTGGGGCAGAGAAGCCTGGCACCAGGGTGCCCACTTGGGATCCAGAGAAGCCAGGCACCCAGTGTCCACCTGGAAATGATAGTCTGGGCACTATAGGGTTTTCCTGGGGCAGAGAGATTGGGCACCAGTGGGCCCACCTGGGGCAGAGAGGCCGGGAACCAGGGGGGCCCAACTGGGGCAGAGAACCTGGGCACCAGGGAGCCCACTTGGGACAGAGAGGCCAGGCACCAGGCAGCCTACTTAGGGCAGAGAGGCCAGGCACCAGTGGGCTCACCTGGGGTAGAGAGGTCGGGTACCAGGGCGCCCACCTGGGATCCATAGAAGCCAGGTACCCAGTGTCCACCTGGGACAGAGGCCAGGTACCAGAGACTCTATCTTGGACAGAGAGGCTGGGCACTAGGGAGTTCACCTAGGACAGAGTCCAGGCACCAGGGGGCCCAGCTGGGATTCAGACAAGCCAGGTAACTAGTGTCCAACCTGGACAGAGCCTGGGCACCAGGGAACCCACCTCAGGGAGAGGGCTGGACACTAGGAAGCTCACCTAGGAAAGGGGCTGGGCACCAGGGAGCTCACCTGGGACATACCACGGGCACCATGAGGCCCACCTGGGTAAAGAGATTGGGCAACAGGGGGCCCACCTGAGCTCCAGAGAAGCCAAGCACCCAGGAAGGGTCCGGTGTGGTAGCCAAGTTGGTGACCCATTGGCCACCCACTTGCTGCGAAGTCGGCAGTTTGAACCCACCAGCCCCCAGTGGGAGAAAGCAGGTTGGTCCCCTGGAGAGCGACAAACTAGGAGACCCACAGGGGCAGTGCCTCCCTGCCCGGCAGGGTAGCTGTGAGTATGCGTCCACTCAGTGGCAGTGACGACTTCTCTGTCCTTCGGTCACTCCATCCCTCTCCTGATCCTCTGATGGGAGAGGGCTTCATCTGGCGGGGAGGGGGGGGCTGTACCTCCCCCTCCCCCATCCAAACACCTGGAAGCCACACCCCCTCCCATGCACGTGCCCCATGACCTTTGACGTGGCCCCTCCCCCGCGTCCGAGCTTGGAAGAGGTGGTCTGGTTAGTGTCTCTGAGCTGCACTTCACTGAGTTGCCCATCCACACACTCCTGAACAAGCGACCCCTGGGGGCCACCGGCGGGCCGTCTCCTAGATGAGCGGAGGAGGTAAGCTTGGAAGGGGGGGTGGCTGCTGTCCGTACCATGGGGGCAACCCGGGGTGACGAGGCAGACCCCCGCCTTGCGGCGGTTCCCCCAGCCCATCTGCCACCTTCACCACTGCAGGACGTCAGGCCTACCTTCCCTGGATGCCTGCCAGCCCTCCGGGGTGGCTCTAGCGTGTGTTAGTACTGAGGGTGTACCAAACAATAAAGGTGTGGAGCCAGGGTGGGGGGGTGGGCCTGCTTGGGGGTGCGGGCCAGTGGCACCTGAGCCCCGCTTTCCCCGAGCCTGCAGAGGGCAGGAGCCCGGGGTTGCTGCAGGCCCTGGGCCCATCTGCGGGAGGGGCGGGAGGGGCGTGAGCAGCGGGCATGGGAGAGGCTGGGGCCAGGTGCATGGGGTGGGAAGTGGGGGGGGTGAGCGGGTAAGTGTAAGCCCCACCCAGAAGCTGCTTCCTGACCGGGAGGAGCCCTGCGGGTGGAGAAACGCCTGCCGCTGGGCCCAGCACCCAGCACGGTGGAGCGAGCCGGCCCTGGTGCTGTTGTGCATGAACTGGACAAGAACAACTCAGATTCTGGTAAAGCAAAATAGTTTATTGGAAAGGGATCAGAGAGGAAGAGGAGACCTGCGCAGGAACCAGTTCTCCAAGCAGAGATTGGCCCGTTTGCTTACAGACTTAAAATTTTTATGGGGCGGGGTAAACACCGGGGCTTTGCAGCTGTGCAAGCAAGCAGGAACAGAAGCAGAACTTGCCCTTAACTTGAACATTCTTGGAATTTTTCCAGGATCAGGGTGGGCTGCTCTGCTTCCCGGACCTTATCACAGCTGTAATCCCTGATAAATGACGGGCAGAGGAGGCTTCAGGGAATTTCCAGTTTGGTTTCAAAATGGAGGCTGCTACAGAGTGGTTTCACTTAAGCTAACTATCACATTCCTCCCTGTTGTTACACCTGTGAATCTTCCAGGTGCAGTCACCCATATGACTTAGCACCAATTGCTTAACAGATTGGCCTCGGTCCTGTACAAACTGCACCAATTTATCAATTAGCGGCCCTCAGGTTAAACTAATTAAAAGCAGAAGCAGTGGGCCTGCTAGACTGGAGATTAAGGTGGTGAGTCAAGGAGACCAGTTAAACACTTGTTGGAACCAACCTTCCTGGCTCCTTCTGCCTTCTCACTCACTCAATCTTTCTCTCACTAAGGCTAAGCTATTTTTTATTATTCCTGAGTGGTTGGCATAGAAACAGCAAGTTTCACCCAGTGTCATACAAAGACCTCCTTGTTTGAGAAACAGGAGGTCTAGCCTGCGTCTGTTCTGCAGAACTACTTCAGCTAGGGAATTGAGGGATTTTTTTTTTTAGATCTCTGACAGACTTTTTAAAATCCTGTAAATCATCTATTTGCTGACTTAAAATTGTATAATTTTCATTTTTTTTTGTATAAGGCTGCCGTCCCTACTGATGCTGACCTGGCAATGCCTAGTCCCACAAGTAAAGGAACTAATATAGGGACTCTTGACTCTGGAATAAGTATTAAAATGCTGCCACCGGCTTCCCATGAATACAGAAACACTTGGGGTAAAATATGAAGTAATATACAAAATCCAGAATGGTTAGAGGCGAGTAATATTGTAGAGAACAAGCAGGGAGTGATTCCAGTAGAACAAGCAAACCACATTCCTGGTGGGGCTAACAGAAAGGGTTCCCTGGAACTGGGTATAACAGAAACATTGGCACAATACTGACTATACCGTTGGGATTTCCAGTTGGTTTGGTAGCAGTGTCCTTTCCAGTGTAAGTCTTCCAGGGTTAGGGTAGACCTTTCCCCGGCTTCCTTCCACTTGCACACACTGCTGTTATTATTATAATCACAGTGTGATGTTGGCTACTGAGGAGGTATCGTTGGGCTTAATTCCTACAAAATAGGGTGGTGCCGGGTTAAGACATAATCAACAATTACCAGTGAAATTTGGGTTAGTAGCATTTATAAAATCAAAAAATGTTTTTAGGGTTTTTACTTTTGCCAACACAGGGGAGTTTATTTTGGTTTGTTTAGGTTTTGGGTTGAATGCTGGAGACACCGCGATGGTAAGAGTTTTAGGAGTATGAGACTGGGTTGGGATTTTGGTTTAACAGGAGGGGGGTTTAATACTTTGTTAGGCCCAATGGCTTGGGCTGTTTTTCTAGAAGCAAGTTGCTTTTGAACAGTGACTATGACACCAGGGTCTGGTTTACTGACAATTTGACTCCCCAGGTTTTCTCAGTTAACCACTCTGGTGATTGATGGTGATTTAACTTGCCACTTAAATCTGGTGATTTAACTTGCCACTTACGAGGGTTACATGCTCCTACTGCGCACGAGTGGGGTTTATTTATTTATTTTTGCCAAAAATGAGAATAAACGCCCTTGTGGATGGGTTCCCAGCTTCCCGTAACCATAGTTTTACATCCCCACTTAGGTTGCCACGCAACTTCACCATCTGCTGGACAAGCGTATATGTTTATGTTAGATCTCTCTGGGGATAGATATACCTCGGTCCTTGGCTCCACGCGAGAAAATTCACGCTGAAGCCTGGTTTGTGATCCAAGTGAGTTTTATGAGCGTTAGAAGAAGTTTCAGGTTTACACAGGCACCAACAGGGCTCCTCCCGAATGTGCAGCCTGCCTGGAAGCTGCTCACAGAGTCACGCTGTTGACTCCAGGCTCCTGCCTTTTCAGTCATTTCACAAGAGGCGTGGTGGACGACCCCTGGTCGACGACCCCTGGTCGGTCCCATTGGCTGAACTGAATTAGACAGGCCAATCCAGGTGCAGCGCCCACCCATGCGTACCTGGCGGGAAACCTGAACCTCTGAGCATGTGCAGTGTGCCACTCCTTTGTTTCCATAGCTTGACTCTCTGGGCATGCATTAATGGCCATCCCAGCACCTATGCTAGACTACTTAACATCCCCCCCTGAAAAGATATGGACCCGAATCTTTGGGGGTACTGGGCAACCACATCTCTAGCTACTTCCTGCTGACAAAAGGGGCAAAGTGGGGTTTTGGGTCCATACCCTTCCTACTCTGTTAGAAAGGGTTGTCCATTCAGGGCCCAGGATGAATAAGGTTGAGGTGGTCCAGGAGATGGTGGCTCTGGAGCTGGCACACTTGGTTCAGAGGCCTTGGTAACCTGAGAACTTCTGGAAAAACAAACGGACAAACAGGTGAACAGTTTAAGTGAGACAAGAGTAAGATTGTGAGGTGGTAGTGCCCTAGAAGTTAGGCTAGTGTCGCAGGAAATCAATAGAAATCTTAGGACTAACAGGCATGAGTGTTTGGGTCTGAGGTAGAATCCTCTGTGTAGCCCTCATCTGTCCTGGGGTGGTGATGAAATACCATCCTAAGACCATCCAGTGGCTCACAGGAGTATCCATCTGCAGCCTCTGCCTCGGAGGAGTCAGATGGTGATGGTTTCCAGGGTTTCACCTGGGTATGGTGGATCCAAGCACTCTGCCCTGGAACTTTGACAGCAGTGGGCGTAGAGAGAATTACTGGCAAAGGTCCCTTCCAGACTGGCTGGAGCTGGGAATTAGGGGACCCGTCCTTCCAAGTTTTATAAGAACTAGATCTGGCTGGCACAAGGGTGGTAACTTCCCCTCCCTTTGGGTCTGAGTGAGCCCAAACTGATGGAATGCCTCCTGACACTGGGCTACTTGGGTGGCATATTGCTGTATTAAGACTACTTCAGTCTATAGCTGGCTCGCTTATAAGAAAAGGCTGCCCGTATAAAACTTCATAGGGGTTCGAACACGTAGATTGCCGTGGGGCAATCCTAAGATGTGGCAGAGCTATGGGTAGTGCATCTTTCCAGCTCATCTGAGTTTCTTGTGTCAGCTTTCTGAGGGGTAACTTCGGGTGTTGGTTAATTCTCTCTACCTGCCCCGAAGACTGAGGCCTCCTGGCACAGTGGAGATGATAGGTTATTCCCTAGTGTTAGGAGACTGCGTGAGTGATTTGGGAGATGAAAGCAGGCCCGTCATCACTCTGAAGCGATTTGGGAAGCCCAGACTGAGGAATTATTTCCTGAAGTAGTTTTTTAGCCACTTCATTAGCCTTCTCAGTGCAGGTGGGATACGCTTCAATCCACCCAGTAAAGGTGTCTATAAACACCAGAAGATGCTTAAATCCCTGGACAGCAGGAACCTGGGTAAAATCTGCCGGGCTTCCCCAGGGTAGGATCCTTTGCGCTGGACAGGTTGAGCAAGGTGGCTTCTGAGCGCCCCTCGGGGACTGTTGGTCTGACAGATGAGACAATGGGAAGTTACTGACCTGCTGGTTGAGGTTATGTTGGCCCCACAGAACTGCTGAGTGAGCAGGGTCAAGGAGGGTTTATGGCTAAGATGAGTGGCGTCATGGAAGGCTTTCATGACTTTCCACTGGAACCTTTGTGGCAAGAGGAGCTTGTTGTCTTTCTCCCACCATCCACCAGGTCGAAGGCAGAATTCTTGTGTCTTCACTTGTTCCACTTCTTTTGGCGTGTAGTCTGGAAGAGGGAGCTGGTTTGGGGGAATTAAGGCATTTATGGAGACTGAGGGGCAGGTGTCCAAGGCTGCCTGTCTGGCAGCCTTATCAGTGTCTCGGTTGCCCACAGCGACTTCCGAGTCCCCTTGTGCCCTTGGCAGTGCACTACTGCCACTTCAGCTGATTTTTGGACAGCTTCTAAGTGTCTTGATCTGGCTCCCATACTTCATGGGGCTTCCCTGAGTGGTGAGATACCCTCTTTCCTGCCAGATAGAAGAGTGGGTGTGGAGGACCAGAAACCCATATTTGGAGTCAGTAAATAAAGTTAGTTTCTTCCCCTCTGCTAGTTCAAGGCCCCTGGTTAAGGCTACGCGTTCAGCCGGCTGGGCTGAAGTTCCCGGGGCAGGGGATTAGCTTCAATTACTTGGTTGAGGGAGACAATGGCATAGGCTGCCTTGTGCACTCCCTCAATCACAAAGCTGCTCCCATCTGAGAACCACACACAGTCTGCAAGCGCCAGCGGTTGGTCTTTGAGGTCTGGTCATGGCAGGTTATTAGTAGACAGCAGCAGTAGTACTGTTGTGGTTGATGGAGAATGGTGCCTACCCGGTGCCACATAGTAGGATTGGTGTAATTGAGGCAGCTTTTGCAGCTTTACCTTGAGCAGGTTGTCCATTTTCTGTATGGTCCATTGCTTGGTGACGTGCCCCACCATGGTTTTTTTTACTTGGGTGAAGTGGATCCATGGCAACTTTCCTGCAACTTTTACCACAGTGGGAGTGGTAAGAATTACTTGGTATGGCCCAGTTCACCTTAGTTCGAGCGCAGGGGTCTTTTGTCGCTTGACCCAGGCCCAGTTGCCTGGGGTTAGATCATGGAAGGGTCCCGATCCTTGCGGCTGCTCTGACCTGGGATTTTCTGCAGTGTCTGGATGGTGGAGGTGGTGCAACAGGTGTTGTTAGTGCTGCAGACTTCCTGCACAGCCTGTATAGACTTTAAAAGTTTAATATTAGTGAGGTGAGCCAACTGCTCCATCCCAACCTTAGGTAAGAAAGGAGGAGGTCTACTATACATGATTTCAGAAGGCGCAAGGTTTTTAAGGTATGGGGTGCAACGGAAACGCATTAAAGCAAAAGGAAAAAGCTTTACCCAGTTCTCGCCGGTTTATATGCATAATTTAGTTAGTACTTTCTTTAAGGTTTTATTCATTTTTTTAACCTGCCGTGGACTTTGAGGCTGATAGGCACAATGAAAATTTTAATACATAAAACTTTACTTAAAATTTTAGAAATATGTGTTACGAAAGCAGGGCCTATATCAGAGCCAATGCACAGGAATGCCAAATCTAGGGAGGATCTTAGTTAACAGCAGTTTGCATACCACAGTGGCAATTTCTGCTTTGGTTGGGAAAGCTTTTTCTTTTTAGCAGGCCCCCAGAGGCCCTGCAACAGAAACTAGTGATGCCTGGTTAGGGCTTCCTTGTCCTGTGCATCGTTGGGGTCCCATGGTGGGCTCCGGGTTGGAAACAAGGATTTTTGCAAATGCAGGGCAGCCACTGGCTGCCCCGAGTAGAATCTTATTGGTTTCCCTCTGGATTCTTTCCCATTCTTCTGCCGTGAAGGGAACCTGTAAAAGTTGCTGAAAATCATCCCAAGTGGGTTGGTGGGTATGGAAAATGGTTTCCAATAAGGAAATTAATCCCTGGGGTTTATCAGAGAAGAACGGGTTCTGTTGCTTCCAATTATACAGGTCACTGGTAGAAAAGGGGACATAAACCATGAAAGGGACTGCCTGGTCCACCCCTGGTGGAGGAACAGTTCGTCTCAAGGGAAAAATACCGACCGGTACTTCAGCAGACTTGCCCTGTTCTCCCGCTGTCTCAGTGTATACCTACCCCTCTACCCCCCCGGGTGTGGGGAGAACTGAATGGGGCAGCAGTTTCCATAGTATCAGGTGCTGAGCTTGCTCCAGCAGATGGGTATGGAGAAGGCAGAGCTGGGGACCTGGCTGCCTCAAGGGGTGCTCAGGTTGAAGGAAGGGTTTCAAGCTCCCCTTCAGCACTCTGGAGGACAGGTTCAAGTTGCTGGGGCTTCTTGTTTTTGATCCGAGTCTCCTTTTCCACTGCCACCAGGATTAGAGGCTATGTAAATCCACACATCTATGTGTAGAGGATTTGGTCTGCATGACCTGGTTTTCTGCAGACATATTTCCACACCTGGTATAAAAGAGAGAGGGAAAAGGTGCCCGCTGAGGGCCAATCGGGCACTTCTGCAACCCAGTCTGTCTCACAAAAGGTCCTGAGATGAGAAGACTTTGTTTTGAAAGCATAAGTTGACGTAGATCTTTTAGAAAAGTCATAAATTATCTAAAAGGCAGTGGAGTGGTGTTGATTGCATCTGTCCTATGGTTCCACTTCACCTGTTGAAAATCAAACAATCATGGAAGACAAATGGGAGCATGAGCCACCAACACACAGCCGAAAACAATAGACAAGAAACGGGGGACTTATATATATAAGGAAAACAACAATATGCCATCAATAAGGCATCAGTTTAAAGATACAGGAGGTCGCAGAGATGTCTCTCTGGCCCTCTGGGAGTGCCCTAAAGTTGCGTCCAACCGAGCCTAACCTCCCAACACGGAGTGTGCACACCAACCTGTTAGCGCTCTGGACAGGATCCGACAACTGGGGCGGAGGAACGTCTCTCTGAGGCCTTCCCCTAGTTGCGGCACTGGCTGAGGAAAACGCCTGTTCCCGGGGTCTCGCTTGTCCCACTAATGTACAACCTGGTTGCCAAATCTCGGTGGAACCTCCAAAATATTGTACATGAACTGGACAAGAACAACTCAGAATCTGGTAAAAAGCAAAAGTTTATTGGAAAGGGATAGGAAAGAAAGAGGAGACCTGCACAGGGACCAGTTCTCTGAGCAGAGAATGGTCCAGTTTGCTTACAGACTTAGATTTTTATGGGCTGGGGTAAACACTGGGGCTTTGCAGCTGTGCAAGCAAGCAGGAACAGAAGTAGAACTTGTGGTTAGCTTTAAAATGGAATTTTTCCAGGATCAGGGTGGGTCGGCTGTTATGCCCTGATAAATAACGGGCAGGGGAAGCTTCGGGGAATCTCCACAGCTTGGTTACAAATGGAAGCTACTACAAAATGGTTTCACTTAGACTAACTATCACAGTGCTGCTGGCACCTGCCAGTCAGCGTCCTGGCCGCTCCTGGACGTCCTGGTGGAGGGGGCGGCTGATTAATGGCTGCCTTTCTCCGGCAGCCCCCACGTGGTGTCTGGTCACCCTCCTCCTGTGGGTTCTCCCAGAATGCCTTGACTGGTGTCCCTCCCCCAGCAGGGACCCCCACGCTGGCCCCAGGGCCTCCTGAGGTCTGGGGCTTAGGAGGAAGCAAGGGGGAGGACTCCTGGACTTACCAGAAAGGATATCTGTGTCATGTTGGTGGTGGATTGAACAGAGTGCTCCCCTCTACCTCTAAACTGCACCCCAACTTTCCTGAGTTGTCACTTCCCGCAGATGGACTGTTCCAGGCACTTCCCTCAACACAAGCAGCCGCACATGAACACAGCACATGCCCCTCTTACCCATGTGTGTACATATGCTACCACACACATACAGAGCACAGACCACAGTGTGTACACACAGGTACACACACCACATGCTACACCACAAGCACACATTCTCTTAGGCTAGTGCGTTTTGCAGATTCACATTGCAAACCAGGCTGCACCTGAGCAGTCTGAGGCCATTTCCATGGGAAAACCTCATGGAGCCCCCAACACAAACCTTGTGGGAGAATGAGGTGGTCTTGAGGGCAGCAGCTCACTGACAGCAATGACTGAAGTTGCAGGGGAAGGGGAAGCTGCAGGGATGGGAGGACCCCATGTGACGCCTCTCAGGGCTGCTGTCAGGACTGGGAACCCTGACACCAGGCCAGCTCAGGGATCTTCCCCACCAGACAACATGCCCTTCCAAATAGGGCGTCTTGGATGTTCCTTGTACTGTTACATCCAGAAGCTCTGCCGAGATCCAGCTAAACCAAGACCTCACCGCCACACAGTCTTTTCCAGTCCATAGAGCAGAGCTGCCTCTGGGGGCTCCTGAGGCTGTCAGCGTTTATGGGAGGGAGCAGACAATCTGATCTTTCTGTCAAGAAGTGAATGCATAGGTAGATATACAGATAGATAGATAGATAGATAGATAGATAGATAGAAAAACACTGCCATTGAGTGGATCCCGATTCAGTGACCCTGCAGGACAAGGCAGAGCTGCCCTTGTGGGTGTCCCAGACTGTCAGTCTTTACCGGAACAGTCTGGTCTTTCTCCTGTGTAGCAGCTGGTGGGTTTGAACTGCTACCAGGAAGCTCAGCATTTCATACTCACTAGCCGCTCCGAGGGAGAAAGAGAGGCTGTCTGCTCCTATAAACCCTGATGGCCTGGGAAACACAGCTCTGCAAAGTCACTGTGAATCAGAATTGACTTGATGACACTTTTGTTTGGGGGTGGGGTTTCTTTGGTTAAAAAGGCCCTTATACTTCAGAAGAAGTAAAGACTGCAGGCCAGATTGTGAGCTGGGCTCTGCTGCTGGCAAGACCCCCCCATACTTTGGCCCTCTCTACTCTTTCAGTGACATTTGACAGTGTTCGTGACCAAACAACAAGAGAACACAGGCCATAGAAAAGAATTATCCGCAGTGAGAAGAATATTTGGCCAAGAACTAAAACCCCTGATTCTAAAGATGGCATGGCATAGTTGGCCACGCATTATGCTATGAACATGAAGGGCAACAGTTGAAGCCCACCGGCCACTCTGCAGGTGAAAGATGAGACTGTCTGCTCTCGTAAAGATTGACAGCCCCGAGCACCCTGTGCAGGGGCCCTGTGTGTGAGAACTGGCCTGGTGGCCGGTGGGTTTGCTTGTGGACAGAATGAGGACTCCTGTGATCTTTGGGTTTCTGAAGCCCGGGCCTGTGAGGTCAGGAAGGAGCTCAACACCTGCTTGGAAAGTGGCCACAAGGCCTTGAGGCAAAAGCTGGGAAAGAAAGTTGGAAACATGAGAAGCATCCAAGTGCATCTTGTGGGGAAGGACAGCATCATGGGTGGGTGAATAGGACAAACCAAGGTGGAGAACAAGCAGCTTTGACATTCAGTCCACACTGGAGGGAGCAGCGCAGTGGGCACCCCTGGCCCTGAGCTAATTGGGCAAAGGAAGGGGAATAGTCAAGGGACCCTGTTTGAAGTGACCAGGTGAGAGATGAGATGTGTAGAAAGCCCAAGAGGCGGTTATGAGAACCAGCAACAGCTTGCCACAGTGTGGGCCTTCAGTGGGCCCTTTAAACATGTGTCACACCTGCACCATCCGTGTTCTCACGCCATGTGAGACGTGCACAGGGGACAGCTGTGAGGACGAGAAGTCACTCTGGAAGCTCACAGCAGGAGCATGGGGTGGGGTCCGGTATGCGTGTGTTACACCTGCTGCACACGTGCTCTGACTCCCATGAAGGGGCGGCTGTGAGGACGAGAAACCACTCATGGGAGCAAGGTCACAGCGTGCGTGGGGACAGCACTCCCCCAGCTCCACCTGGGTCCTGAAGCCACATGAAAGAAACCCCAGAGAGCACGTGAGGAGACTGTGGACATCAACACTGTTCCTGCACCATCTGTCCTTTCCACATTTGTCACCACCCCGCTGGGCAGCCACGTTTACATCCTGTCGACACTTGGTGAGATCAGAGTAGAAGCATCTAGTCCTTGGGGAGCCTGCTGGGCTTCGAGGGGCAGGGCATGGCAGAGAGCATCCTTGCCCTGGAATTGTAGTGTGTGGATTTTGACGTTTTCCCAGGATTCCAAGGCCCTCAGACCTTTCCAGGCAGCCTGATGTGCGTGCACATTCCATGGGTCCACAGGCCCTCAGAGCTGTCCACACGCTCTGTGGTGCCCTGCAGGCCCCCCAAACAGAGGTAGCCAGTGTAGACCAAGCATCATACCCGTGGACCCCAAGGGACCCAACCCCACAACTGTGGACCATCCCCCCAAAGATGTGCTTAAGGTACTGACCGTTCACACATGGAACCATCTGGGAGGGAAAGTGGGGTCCTCAGGGGGAGTGGCCATGGGCTGGGGGGGGCGGCATGCCAGGGAGGCCAGAAGAAGCTGATCTAGGCCTGTGTGGACCCCACAGCAAGCACCCGCCTATCCTCCTCATAGGCATGTGGTCCCTAGGACAGTAGTCCTATTTGTGGGACTGTGAGCTGGGCATGCACCCGGGGATATCACAGAAGGGTCCAGTGGCCAGGTGTCGGCCCATCCTGGACATCAGCAGGCCAGGAGCTTGTTGTTGAGCTGTGTGATGTCACTGACAAAACTGATGACCCCGATGAAGTCACCCGCGATGATGTGGGTACAGTGGGTTTTGGGCCCTGGGCACTGCTCAAGGACTCGGAAGCCCAGGTCGGGCAGCATCATGGTCTCCAGGGACTGGGAGGGATGCACCAACACGTAGCCCAGGTTCTCAATCAGGTTGATGCCAGCCACACACAGCCTATCTGGAACAGTGCAGGGGGTGGGGGTGGGGGCGGGGGCAGACGGCTCATATCCCACACCTCCATCCCTGCTTCTGCACCCCCCAACCCAGTCCACATCTGCGGGGGGTGGGGTGGGGGAGGAGGCAGTTTTGAACATAGGCTGCAGGATCCTCAGGCTCAGCTGGAACTAACTTGGGTTTCATAAGCAGGATCCGTGGCAATGAGATGATTAAGCACCAGCTAGAAGGTCAGAGGTTCAAACCCACCCTCAGCATCTCATGGGAGAATGAGCTGGTCCTCTGCTCTTGAGCAGATCAGAGCAAAATCCCTCAGGCATTGAGTGGATGCCGACAGACAGTGACCTTGCAGGACAGGGCAGAGTTTCCCTGTGGGTTTCCCAGGCTGTCAGTCTTTACAGGAGCAGAGGGTCTGGCTCCCAAGGAGCTAATGGATAGGTAGATACATAGATGATATATAAACCCACCGACAGATGTTGACTCACAGGGAGCAGACAGCCTGGTCTTTTTCCTTGGAGAGCGGCTGGTGGGTTTGAACTGCTGACCTTTGGGTGAGCAGCCCAAGGTGTAACCCGCTGTGCACATGACATGAAGTTCTCCCTTACAGCAAATAGTTCTGTTGGATTAAATACATTCACTACCCAGCAACATCACCACCTTTACCTTGTCCCCACATGATCAGTGTTCTTTTTCCCTGGCCCACCTGCGCATACATACACACACCCCTGGACCTACCTGGGTGGCTGCCACTCTTAATGGTATCTAGGTATTGGATGAATTCCCTGCTCTGGCTGGTCACAGCCCTGGGTGTCTGCTCACTGAGTCTGGGTCATCGTAGGACATCACCACCTGGCCGCCACAGGCCCACAGCTGTCACAGAGTGGGGACCTCCTGGGGGCAGAGGTAGGAAGGGGAAGCTGGAGGCTGCCTGCTGACACTGCCCACTGTGCCAGGGCCAGACAATGACCACCTCTCTCCAGAGGTGGACTCACTCTGAGGGGACCCCATCATGCAGGCGGGAGGGGGTGTGTGTCATCAGAACCAGCACAAATCACACGTTAAAGGTCACAAATGGCCCTCAGTTCTCAGTCCCCCAACCTCTCCGACCCCCTGACCAGTAAACGCACTCCCTCATCTAAGAACTGTTCGGTGACCACTGATGGTACTAACAGCTAGCATGTTACTGGCCAGAGGGCTGGACATTCATGTGCCCCCATGTGTGCATTGAAAAAAAAAAGGCTGGCAACTTCAGACACTGAGCCAATGGAAACCCTGTTGCATGCAGTTCCGCACTGATGCACATGGGAGTGCTGTTGGGAGCTGGAGCAGGCACCCAGCTGCCATGGCTGCCTGGTGGAGTGGTGCTCGCTATTGGCTGCTTATCTTGAGGTCAGCAATTCAAAACCACCAGCTGTGCTGTCTGCTGTAAAGACTGACAGCCTCGGAAACCCACTCTAGAGTGGGCGGCTCTACTCTTTGCCATCCTGTAGGATTGCTGCAAGTCAATTGATTTGACAGCAGGAAGGCTTTAATGCGCCTTCGAAGTGAGAACAGCAAGTCTTGGTCTCCTGGCTTTTGGATATGTCGTCAGGAGAGACTGGTTGCTGGAGAAAGATGGTGTGCTTGGTCAAGAAGAGGGGGCAGCGACACAGAGGAAGGCCCTGGATGAGATGGTCCGACACAGTGGCTGTAGCTGTGGGCTCAGGCACACAGGGATGAGGAGGGGTGTTCTCCTGGTGGACTTCAGGCTGCCATGACCCAAGTTCACTCGAAGCTGAGTCCACCCTGAGCCACCTCATAAGAAAGGCTTGGCTGCTGCTTTAAACTTGTCCAAGCCCTTTCATGGGCACTGCGGGTGGGGACCGCTCTTTCCCTGGCCGGGATGGGGTCAGGGCAATGTCTCGACAGAAGGGGGCCTGCAGACACACAATCCTTATAGGGCTGTGGGGTGCAGCAGATACTCCCTGCACCCCCCAGGAGTTAACATCAGGCAGCTTCACTACAGAAAATGGGGCTTCCAGACATGAAGCCCAGCCTGTCCTGTGGCCACCGTGGGCTTTCCTGGAACAGGCCTGTCTCCAAACTTGTGGAGGATGAAACATGGTGAGCAGCTTAGCTTTCAGACAAGGAGTTGTGTGCTGAAGACCTTGTACTACCAGGGCCCACAGGGAAGGCACAGCTCCAGGGTCTGGTTCCCTCCACTCTTCGTCTTTGGGTGTCACACCTGGATCCTTGTCCCCACCAGGCCTGGGGCAGGTGGTGGCCCCCTGCTGCCCATGCGGGACCCTCATGGACCCACCCTCCAAGGGGTACACCTGACAACACCCCCCCCCCCGCGGGCTGAGCATGATTCCAAAGATTTTCTTGACGCAGGAAACCAGGTATTCATGCAGGTTCTCCAAGGTCCTGTACACCAGGATGACTACCTCAGGTGGCTGGCTCTCCTTGTCCAGTTAACACCTGCATGTGAAGCCAGCTCTCAGGCCAGTGGCTGCTGCTCGCCAGTGGGGATGGCCAGGACTGCAGACCCCTCATGGGGGGGTGGGGTGGGGGGGGTGGGGGGGTGGGGGGGGTGGGGGGGGTGGGGGGGTGGGGGAGGTGGGGGGGTGGTGGGTGGCCGATGACTCGCTCCACCTGGGAGCCCTTGGACTGTGGGCCCTGCTGTCACATCCCACAGGATCTCAGGGATTCACTCTAGGGTGATGCCAGTCACAGCTACCACAGACACTGAACACATCCCTTTCCACACGGGGCTCAGGGCCTCCCTGTAGGGTCCCCAGCACTGAGAGGTACCCCAGCTGTCATGACTTAAGGGGGTGGTAGAATCTAAGGGCTCATGGAACCTGAGAAGGACATTGCCGCATTGGGCAGGCTGCCCCTGACCACATGGTAGGGTGCATGCACACAACCACTGACATCGCGTGTCTCTGAGGCTGTCAGCTTTTACCAGAGCAGACTGCCTGTCTTTCTCCCTCAGGGCAGTGGGGGGGTTTCAAGCTGCTGACCTTACAGTGCACAACCCAATGCCTCACCCACTGCACCAGAGAGGCTCCTCTCCAGGACCCTCTACCTGGCCCCTGTTCTCGTAACCCCACTGTACCATGTAGGCCAGGTGGAGAGGGTGTGGGGTCCTATACAGAGCTGCCCTCCCCGAGCCCAGGGAAGCCGGGTGACCCCAAGCGGGTGGCTAGAGCTGGAAAATGGACCACTTGAGCACCACAGGCTGGATAATGCAGGGAGCACCTAGCTGAGGAGCTGCAGGGCCTTGGGTTGGTCGAGAGGGATGGGGAACTTCCTGCTCAGGCATCTGGTCATGGTGTCATAACTGCACAGGTGACACTGCATTCGAGACCACCCTGTAATGTTCCCTTCAAGGAGCACATGAGGGACTGGGGGAGGGGTTTCCCTTGTAGGGGGTAGAGGCAGGGCTAGGTGCTGGTCTGGGTTCTGTGAGCGGGACCTTACTGGAAACGGGCCCTTTACAGATGTCAATTAGCATGTCACTGGAACATGAGTGACATCCTTATAACAGAGGTGCAGACAGGGTGGAGAGATGTGGCCACAAGTCAAGGGGTGCCTGAGGCCCCCAGGAGCTGGGAGACACCACGAGGAAGTGCCCTCCCCTGGACCGCCGACTGGTGTCTTTGCAGATGTGATTCACTCAGCATGAGGTCACAGTAGGGGTGGTCCTGGTCCTCACCCTACAGGAGTGGT
Organism: Tenrec ecaudatus; assembly: GCF_050624435.1. Lineage (NCBI taxonomy): Eukaryota > Metazoa > Chordata > Mammalia > Afrosoricida > Tenrecidae > Tenrec > Tenrec ecaudatus. Next base: position 93,846 of record NC_134533.1, on the reverse strand, counting down.
GTCATTACAACACGTGGAGGCAGAGGCTGCCCCCTACCCACCAGTCTGAAGACAGCAAGAAGGAATGTGTGCCCATGCGTGCCCATGCTCACCTGGGATGGAGAGATGGTGTGGGGATACATCCCAGACTGGGGGCCAGAGACAGTGATGTCACCTAGATACAATGCAGCTTTCCAAAATGGTCAGAAAATAAATGTGACAGGCCTAGTGCAATGTGCCTTCCAGAAATGTATTAGTAATGCTATGGATGGCAGTGAAGACTGCGCTTCGTATGAAAATGACAGCAGTGATGGCGATCTCAGTGAGGACAGCGTCTGTGATAACTTCACAGCAGCTGAAGCTCTGCAATGGGATACGGATGATGAGGAATCCAGTTTTGAAGGGTTTTAATGCTTTACACTTTAGCGTGGTTGCTGAGTTCAGAGAATAGTACTCCTAAGGTATTGTTGATACCTTATTGTTCTTGTTGAACCTTTTACCACTTACTGTGCTGGTTTACTAATGTTAAATGACTTGACCTTTTACTTACGCTTTTTATTTAAAATAAATATTTAAATACATTACCCTACTGATATCTCAATTTTTAGTAATTTTATCTATTATGGCCTCTGCTAGGACAGGGGAACCATATAAGGACATAATTCAACATCTTTTCATGTGCTTTGCTTATCTTGGCATACCCAGAGCTCTTAAAACAGGTAATGTTCCTGCTTACACTGGCAAAGCAGTTAAGATTTTTTGTTCTAATTTTGACATTAAACATAATACAGGGATCCCCTATAATCCTCAAGGGCAAGCTACTGTGGAAAGAGCTCATCAAACTTTAAAAACTCAAATTGTGAAATTAATGGCTGGGGAATTCAAACATATTTCTCCTCATCATTGCTAAACCATGCCCTTTTTAAGTTAAATTCTTTGAACTCTGATGAGAAAGGGCAAACTCCTATTTTAAGACATTAGGAAAAAGAAAAAAACTGCAAAGCCCTGGGTCAAATGGAAAGACCCACTTACAGGTTAATGGAAAGGACCTGACCTTTTAATAACAGCGGGTCGAGAGTATGCTTGTATATTTCCACAGGATGCAGACTCCCCCCTCCCCAATTTGGGTTCCAGACCATCTCATCAGCCCAGCGAAGCAAAAAGAGGAAGGCACCCGCCTCCCTCCCTCGCTCGCTTGTCTGTGGTGCTGGGTAACTTTCAGTCGGTAATCAGAGCACCTGTGGAATGTAGAATTTACGGAGTCGCTTCAAAAAGATGACAGGAAAAGCAAAGAAAATGCACAAGAGCCGCACACAGGCTTTGATGTTTTTGCTTCTGGTGAGTGACTGAACTGTTGGTGGCCGGAAAGAACACTTTGACAGGAGTCCTCTTCAGAGTCTGCGCTGCCTTGTTCTCCCTGCTGCCAGCAAACTGCCCTGGGCCTTGCTCAACTTTCTTGTCTCCCACGAGCCCTCAGCCCTGAATGGCACTGAACCTCTGTGGCTGGTGGAGACGCCTCCTTCTCCACAGCAAGCCTTTCAGTCTGTGTGTTCTCCCAAACAGAATGGTTTCTGGGCCTTGGGGAGACTGTAACCATCTCCCATCGGATGAGAATGGTCGTCTCTTTAGTTTGAAATGCTCGTGTCATTTAGCGTGAATCAATCTTCACTCTTACCCTGGGTTTCTAATTATGAGCCAGTAAGGGAGCATCCAATTTCCCCTCCCAATCCTCCATCTTGATTCCTTGATAGCTTTTATTTAGTCTGGAACTAAGAACCTTGACTTGTCCTCCATTTCACATACCCGTCTATCACTCAATAGTAGCTATTGGCCAACTCATGGACTTCGCAGTGAGGATGGTCCAGGGTATAGCATCACTCTAGCCAAAAGGTCCCTAATCATCATGGAATCACTGGAGTCTACTTCTCAGAACCCCAGGGCCATGGACCATGGTTCACAGTGTTCTCATCATTCATAGGTGTCTTTTGTGCTGTGAGCCGATGGGGATTTCAGCAGTGGTACAGTGATGTTAGACTACTTTATGGGAATATTAAACATTTGACAGGTTAGTCTCTGGAAGTTAAAAACCTGTTACACATATGATGGTATGCATGTACAACATGCTGCCATTTAGTGACTCCTTACTGTGGCCCAGGCGTTGTATCACATTCATAACACACATTCTCTCATTTAATTTCCACCCCAGCTAAGGAGTCATTTACTATTACTAGCCCCAAATGACTGAGGAAGCTGGGCGTCCATGCGTCAGGTCCTTGCCAAAGGCGGCACTGCCAGACTAGCAGACTCAGGGTCCCCATTCTGAATGCCTCGTCCTCAGAGCTCCTGCACACACTGCCCTTCAGCCCTCGCCTGTGGCAGGGCTGGCGTAGCCACAGCCAGAACACACAGTTCCAGCACCGGAGACGGCCACCCTGGAGGTCATCCTGGTCTGCACACTTCGATCAGCTGGATGAAATCATAAGACAAAATTGTTTAGATCTGCCCCCCAAAAAAATCTTAGTAGAAAGGGCACTAGAAGCCAGCCCGAACATTCATAGCTAAGCATGAAAGACTAATACTCTGCTGCTGACGGAGAGCTCCGGACAGAGAGCGCCATCTTTAAAGCCTGAACTAGACCCTAGTTGGGAAAGATATTTATGGTAATTATACAGTTCACGACTCTGATGACACTTATTCTCAGGCAGTCAGTACTAATCAGATGCCTGATAGAAGCCCAGATGCCAACCACTGTGACCAGCAACTCGAATTCTTTTCTATTACAACAGAAATGACAATATTACAGATCAGTTCATAGTCAAAACGGACAAAACACACGAGCAAACAACCCGCCACGAAGGAAAGTGAACACATGGGGAAACACAGCGTGGCAACCCGAGACTCGAAGTCACTGGAGCAGTCTGAGGAGGGCATCCCAGTCAGGGACAGGGGCTTCGGAGGAACAGACTGCACGGAATTACGCACAGCTTTGCAAACAACGCTTACATGGATTCGATGAAAAGGTCGGCAATACTAAAAATCTAATAGATTCTGTAAGCAGAAGGAAGTTAACTGGAATACACCTCGAAAGGAATGAATCAGGAGAAAAGTACATAAATTCATGAAACAAACTTATTTCAAGAACACTTTAGGAAATTTCAGAACAATGAACATACGGTGAATATTTCTAAAACGTCATCAGGAGGAAAAGTCAAGATACTTACAAAGATGCAAAGTCAAAGGCCAGAAGGCAGTGGGACATTCTCCACACAAGACAACCACTGGGAGGTCGTGGAGTGAAATGGCCCATGCCGAGTACATATTAAATAAGACACTCTAGACCCATGGTTCTCAACCTTCCTCATGCCACGACCCTTCCATACAGTTTCTCATGTGGTGGTGACCCCACAACCATCGCATTATTTTAGTTCCTACTTCATCACTGTCATTTTGCTACTGTTATAAATCGGGACCCCTGTGAAAGGATCGTTAGACCCCCAAAGGGGTCGCGACCCACAGGCTGAGACTGTTGCTCTAGACAAAGGAGAAAATTTAACCACCATTCCGGAAAGCACCCCAAAAGCACTCTACACTAAAAACAGTGGTGGCCAAATTGACAACGATAATAAATTATTTAGTGGGTTGAAAACACAGTACAGCTATCAATAAACTGAAAAGGCAACTTACAGGTGATAACTATGTGGAAGCTGTATGTGTACAGGTTTAATTGCTAAAAATCAATCATCCTAGCCACTCAATAACAAAGTCAAACAATTTATAAAATGGGCAAGGGACTTGAGTAGACTTTGTCCAAAGAAGGGCCCCGGAGTGCAGAGACATTCATTGCTCAGCAAGATCAGGCATGTGGGAGTTTGGACTTCTCTGCAACTAGTTCGGCTGTTCTTTTGGACACGGGGGAGGGGTGCTGGTGAGAATGTGGGGAAGTTGGAGCCCTCTTCTGAAGTGATGTAATCTTAACATACTGCAACCACAGAAACAAAAACAGCCCTTTGAAACTTAGAACAACTGCATGGCTGAGCAATTCCGCTCCTAGGAGTATGCCCCGCAGACTGCCAAGCAGGGATTTTAGTTCCGGCAGTCCTCATCGTGGATTTGAATCCACACAGAGGCGGCGGCGACACATCCGCAGAGAGCAGAGCCACAGTTCCTGCTCTCTCCGCAAACAAAGCCAAAGGGGGGCCCCAGGTCCAATTCCATGGACAAAGAGGACTGCTCCACTGGGACAGAGTCCATGCTCCCACGTATGTACAAGATACATGGCAGTGCATCTTCAAAATATAAAATGTAAGATGAACTGCATGATATGAAGAGCTAAGTCAACCAACCATAATGCTGGTGAGGAATTGGCATATTAAGTAGCTCGACACCAACAGTATATGGGAAGATTTGCCTTAGTGGATACATACCGATCCCAGGACTAGCTACTACAGAATGCAGCTTGTTTAAAAACACACACACACACACACACACACACAAAACACAGCGAGTCTCCACAAAATTAAAAGGATGTATTAAGCAGAATACAATGATGCTATAGTGATCAATAATAAAGAGATACGAGTTAGGAGATTCTGAATCACTCTTTTCAAAAATACAGATCAGTACATGATAATAATAGAAAAATGTGAGAAGTCAACAACAATGAAAACTCTTTATGGGGATAGACTGGAGCATACACATAGACATCTGCAGGCACACAAAAAATATCATATGCAAACAGTTAGCAAATAAAAAAGAGTAACCCCCAGACACATGGTAATCATACAGACAAGAAGCTGACAAAATAAAGTGGAATGTGAACGGTACAACAAAAAAGAGGCCTAGACCACGGAAACAATGATGCCTTCTTAAAGGACAAGAATGAGAAACATGTCTCTGACAGTGAGAAGACGGGAGGGGGAGGACCACAAGAGAGCAGGGGAAAGGGAGGGAGAGGGAATCCATGAGGACCATCAAGAATTTAAACAGGGACAAAGTACAACTACAGCAGCAGCTTCTAATCCAGCGGTTTTCTCAACCTGTGGGTCTCAACCAAACGACCCTTTCACAGGGGTCGCTCAATTCAGAACAGTAGCAAAATGACAGTGATGAAGTAGCAACGAAAATAATTTTATGGTTGGGGTCAACACCACATGGGGAACTGTATTAAAGTTCCCGGCATTAGGAAGGTTGAGAACCACTGTTTTAAACCAAAATAGAATGTAATTAACACATGCACTCAAATAAACTTGAAAACTGAGATGGAAATGAACAACTTTCTAAGAAATATCATAGCTAAAGCCATTTCAAAAAGAGAGTATTTCAAATCATTAAAGAAATTAGTAGTTATAAGTCTAGCTACATACACAAAATCCCATCAATCATTGATAACTTTCTAGGTAAGTTTTAGTAAGCATATATGTATAATTCAATCTTATACAAAATATTACAGATAGTAGAAAATGAGGGAAACTATCGAGGCTGATTTGTTACAATGAAGTAACTTTAAGAAGAAAACCAAATGACATTACACGATTTATATTTTCAACATAAATCAAAAGCCCACAGTATAATGAGCAAAACAAATCTAGATACATATGGAGGGGTAGGAGGAGGGAGGGAGGGAGCGAGAAAGAGAGAGAATATGAATATGAGAATCCTACTGCTAACTGCAAGACTGGTGGTTCAAAATCCATAACCACTCCCAAGGAGAAAGATGAGGCTGTCTGCTCCTGTGAAGACTTATTGTCTCAGGAACCGTATAGAGGGTAGCTAAGAGCTGAGGTGGTGGTGGTGGTGGTGGTGGTGGTGTGTGTGTCTCTCTACCTGGTACCATGGAGATTCATCCTGGAAAATAACTATTTTCAAGTTAAATACTGTATTTACTATTATATATATGTTTATTATACATGATCTACTTACTGGTTTTAAAATTTGAAAACGACATCAGTGTAAATCAACAAATTAACAAATTAAAGGAAGGTGATTCTAGTAATGGATGTAGAAAAAATGTTTGATACAGTTCAACATTCATACAAGTTTCAAACAACAGAAGCCGCAACAAGAACTCATAGAGGTTTTCTTTTACCTAAGTGGCTAATTTGAAAAACATACAGCAGATATTATATGTAACATGGAATTACAGAAGGCTTTTCTTTAAACCTGAAAATAGTTGACATTCTCACTACTTCCACTCAACAATATATCAGAAGTCCAGAGCAGTAAAACACACACACATACACACACACACACACACACACACACACACACTCCCAGTTAAGAATGACAATTAGAAGGTAAACTTTCACTAATGATATTGTTGCCTATGCAAGAAGTCCAAGATAATGTATACACAAGCAATTCAATCTAAAAGATCAGTTAGCAATTTGCTATGTATAAGTTATTCAATGTACATAAATCAGTGATATACTAATAGCAGTTACCAATTAGAAAATGTAATTTTAATAGCTAGCACTTATGATGACAAGAAAGGTATATACTATGTTTTGACCTTTCATAAATAAAATTGTAATACTGTATCAAAGGCATTGAAAAGATGTACATAGAGATACTCAGTTTATGAATGAAAAGGTCCAATATTTACAACAGCAGTTGGCTTCAAATTCATCTATAACAAACATATTGCTTTTAATCAAAATCGTAGCATTCATGCAGGTTTAACAAAAGTATACCAAAATTAATATAAAAAAATTAAAAAGTCAAGAATAGCCACGTAGATTAGAAGGAAACGGGCACTTGCTCTCCTAACTAGCAAATCCTAGTTAAAGTGATGATCCTTAGGACCATTGACACACCACAGGGCGAGCAACAAACCTGCATACAGACCGGAGCTCCGCCCGGCACGGGGGCGTCGTAACCACTCGTAGGAAATGCACAGCTTGGTTAACATACCAACAACACAGGAAAGGATGAAATTAGAACTCCACCTGATGACACGCACGCATCACTTCCAGGGGGATTAGAGTCCTGCACAGGAAAGGCAGTGCTTGAAAGCACTCAGGACATTATAGGAAAATGTCTCTCATATGACCCCAGTGCTGCTACTCAATTCAGACCAGACCGGAGCATGTACACAGGTCCAGATAAGAAGACACACGGAATCCAGGAACAGGAGTGGGGATAGAGATACCAGAAGGGTAAGGGGAAAGAGAGGAGAGGATGGGAGAAGGTGGTACCAATCACAATGATTGGCACAAAACCATACACCCCCACCAGGGGGAATAACAGAAAACATGGGGGAAGGGAGACAGCAGTTGGTGTGAGATATGAAAATAAAAATAATTTATAATCTATCAAGGGGTCATGAGGGAGGTGGGCGGGGAGGGAAACAAAAGCAGATACCAAGGGCTCAATAGAAAGTAACTGTCCAGAAAAGAATGATGGCAACATACGTATAAACAGGCCTGATGCAATCGGTGTATGGATTGTAAAAAGAGCTGTAAGAGCCCCCAATAAAATGATCGTTTCCTATAAAGGGGAAAAAAAACAAGACACCAAGTCATGAAAGGAAAGAGGGATAAATCAGACTAGATTAAAATAAGAGCGCAGAAAACTCTACTCAACAAAATGGAATCTAGAACACAAGGAATATCCAAGGCAAAAATTAGACCCAAATAACCAACTCAGGAGCCTCACGGGACCAAAGAGGCAAGGAAGTCCAAGTAATCAATAAAACTGTTAAAAAAAACATCGGCATCATTAGTCATCAGTGACATGGAGATACCAGGAGACCAACACCGTTTTACCAGATTGGGGAAAACACAAAGGCCAGTTAGTTTTAAGGATGTGATCTGAGAATTCCTTGAGACAACTTTTAAATGGTCAACCATCCATTTGTGAAAAGATCCACTGGGACTTCTCCAACCAGTAAGCACCTGGACGGAGGAGTCTCCCCCATTCCAGGAGGTGTTCTTATGCAGTTGAATGCGGGCCACCTTGGAAGAATCTCACAGACCCAGCGATGCTTCTTCCCAGCTGACAGGAACACATGTCCACACAACAGGGCAGCCATGCTTTCCGTCTCTCTGCAAGCCAACTGCCAGTGTCCCACTTGCCCGTGGGGGGGGATGTGTGTGTTGGGGGGTGGGGCCTTACTTAGAGCAGTCTTCACAAGCAATGTTCCCGGTGGTCTCCTTGATGGTGCGCTCAGAGACAAACACGGGGTACTCCGTGTTGCAGGGTTCCAGGGTGTGCTTCAACTTCTGTGCTGCAGGGATATGGGGTAGGGGGAGAACGGGATCAAGAACTCAGGAGTGTGCACTCCCGATTGTGAGCCCCGCACAGAGCAGCTGAGGATGGATTGAGGCTCCCACGGCTCTGGGTTTGGTTCTAAGCCCCGCCAGATCCCATGGAATTTTCTAACTGGCAGTTGTAGAAGTCTGCCAGCCTGACTCTCCTACAACCTGTGCTTAGAACCCCACAAGCCAATGCTATTAAAAACTGAGGCGCCTACAGTGCTTCATAACCACAAACAGGTGTTATGTTACTTTGTTGCAGGCATCACCACATTTCATTAGTATTGTTACTGTATTATTTGGCCAAAGGTGTCTTAGCCTGTCTTTCTTTAGTGTTTCTTATGCATAAAAAGGTTTACTGCAGATCATAATAGACATTTGACTGATATTAGGTATGAACCATTCCTAATTGTCTTTGGATTTAAAAACAGACTTAGTAAAAAAAAAACTCATTTGTAATCTGGGGCAGCTTGTAGTCAAGTCACTGTGCCTGCCAAGCTACGCTCTAACCTATAATTCCTCACGCAGTGGTCTTGGCATTATCAGCTATCATTTATGCAGCAGAAGAATTCTACTTTCTGGGACATCAGTCACCGGGGCTCTGACCTCAGCCTCTCTAGAGCTTAGCAACAATGCACATGTATATCTTAATAAATACATAAAATATAAGCTAGACCACATTATTTAGGGTGAGACAGAGGTCATGATACAATTGCATGGTTTTATTATAGAAGGAAAATAGTAAAATACATAATGCCTTTGAACCACAGCCACAGACCGAATCTTACTACTATGAAGCTCTTTGTCCCATAGTGTACACACCTTGTCAGTTTTCACACAGTCAAAAGCCTGGGGCGTGCTGGCCCAGGAGCTCAAACACTCTGCTGCTAACTCCAAGGTTAGTGGTGCAAACCCACAGTTGTGCTGCAGGAGGCCAAAGAGGAGGTGAGGAGGCAGGCAGTCTGCTTCCATGATGATCACAGACAGCCTTGGGGCCCTACGGGGAGGTTCCTGCCTATCCCTCGGGGTGTGGGGTTGGACTCCCCTGGGTGACTTGCTTTGTGGTTTAGTTCGATGCAGGAACACATAGTAAGTAGGTGGTGGGCAATATCTTTGTGATGAAATGATTGAAATAAATTATACCCAGGAGGCAAGTAACAAATCAAGTTGAGTTGATTCTTTTTAAACTGGGGATAATGAAAATCCATTTTTCAGAGGTTACGGAGCCCTGGCGGGGCCATGGGTGAAGCTCTGTCTGGGTTGGTGACCATGAAGGCCGAGAATTCAAAGCAGAAGCAGTTATTTCCCCAGGAGAAAGATGAGGTTGTCTGCTTCCATGATGATTGACTGTCTCAAACTACAATACAGTGCGATGCAGTGTAACTCAACAACACAGTACAGGACAATACGGGTGTCGGGTCTCGAGGACCCCCAGGAACAGCTCCACTCTGCTGGGTGCAGTCACTAGGAGTTGGACACCATTTCTGGATGGTGGCTTTGGCGAGGGTGGTGGTGCCCGTGAGCGACATGGACCCAGGCATGTCACAGACTTTAGTCCTGGGCCCAGACCTAATGAGCACCACGTGCACCTCAGCTAGGAAACACAAGCAACACCCGGAGCTCTCTACTAACGTCACTAACATTAAAGTGGCGAAGATACTGATCGCGATGAGATAGGACAGCACGGTGGTAAGCAGGAAGGTTCTGAAGTGGGGAAGTTGATAGTACAAATCCCTCATCTGACGCTTTCAGTTAATCCCCAGTATTCTCCCCTGGGAAATAGGAAGGCTGAGACCACCACAGAATACATAAACATCAACCTTCTAGGACTTAGGGAGCTGAAATGGCATTTTGAATGACAAAATCAGATGGTTTACTGGGCTGGGAATGAAAGATTCAAGAGGAAATGAACTGCATTCACCATCAAAAAGGATATTTCAAGATCTATCTTGAAGTACAGTGCTGTCTGTGCAGGAGAATAATATCTATCCCCATACAAGTAAACGCTGTCAATACAACTATTACTCACACGTATGCACCAGCTACTAAAAGTAACAAAGCAGAAAGTGAAGAAGTCTACCAACATCTTCAGTCTGAAATTGATCAAGCAATCAGGATGCATGGATCAGTACTGGTGATTGGAGCGCAAGCTTTAGAAACAAAGAGGAAGGGACAGTAGTTGGAAAATATGGCCTTGGTGATAGAAATGAAGCTTGGGTTGGTGACAGGATTTTGCAAGAACCAATGACTTGCTCCTAGAAGATATACTTTTAACAATAGATGAGGACTTCTCCAGAGGGAACAGAGAGATGTCCTATTGACCATGTCCGGGGGAAGAGACGATGGGGAAGCTCGCTATCAGCAGCCAACTAAGGTGGCCAGGCCCAACCGTGGATCAGTGCAAGGTCAGGCTGAAGGAAACCAAGTCCACAGACCAAACTACGCTCTTGAGAACACTTCAGAACAGACGTGATGCCCTGAACACTAATGAGAGAAGACCTGAGGACTGAGGAGCAGTGGGATGACATATAGACCATCGCACCTCAATAAGTCAAAGGGCACTGCAAAGACCGTCAAGACTGAAGCATAAGCGGAGCAAAGGCAGGATTTACCAAGATTTCCTCTCGCTTGGATCCACAACCCATGTGCAAGGAAACAGCAGTGCAGAGCTCAAAGGACGCACTGCGTTGCACTGAAGACCTGTGCCCTGAGGATCACAAACTGTGCCATTCAGAGCCCGAGAGGGACTATGATCAGAGTTCCAACAACACTGAGATGCTGGTGTGCAGAAGGCTGCGGATGACAGTGGAAGCCCGAGATACATGTGAAATCTACACAGGGAATAAGCCTCCCCTGATGGAGGGACAGGAATAAACTGGGTACCAAGCACAGTGTTGGAGGGAAGACTATGGTAGATTAAAATGTCAAACCTGACTTGAAGGGTTAAAGCCTTGTCATTTGACCTCCCCTCTGAGACAACTGGGCTTGATTGGGCTCTCAATATTTTCTGGGTTTTTTTCATATTGGAGTTTGTTTTTTATGTTATTTTTTCATGTGGGTAGCCTTTTTGAATATTTTTAAAGCATTTTTCTGTGTTCTGGTATATGAAACCCAGGAATGAAGAATCTCTAGAAACAGTAATTGTAATAAATGTTCCTCGGGGTGGGGGTAAAAGGGTGCTGATAGCAAGGAGTTCAAGAAAGGAAGGACGTGCTTTGAAACTTATTGGGGTAGCAATTGTACAATACTGCTCCTAATAAAATGGTTCCGGGGAGGAGGGCACACCAAACTTTTGTGCAACACCTCTTTAAAGTGTCGAGAAGCAGGGACTCGGGTGCTTTGAGGACTAAGGTGCACCTGACCTGAACAGTGGCCTTTTCAATCACCCCACACATCTGAAATTCGGACATTGAATAAAGAAGGCCAAGGAAGAACTGACGTCCGTCTCTGAATCACAGTGCTGGGAGGGAATACTGAAAGGACACCGTGCCTTCCCTGCTGTCCTTTGTGAAGACACATGAACTTTCATATCAAGCTGTGGCCGGTCACCTCGCATCTACACAGCGTGGCTTCCCACAAAGCCCTTCCTTGGTCTGGAGCGCTGTGGGAAATGCGAGGTCGGTGCCGGCCGTGCCAGTGCGTCTATGGGACTTGACGCCAACAACGAAGGCAGCCAGCAAGAGCATGGGCACTGCTTCAACTCACGGCCGTGCCAGATCCACTGCCTGCCTCTCGGCGAATACAGATGCAGGGGGAGCATGGGGTTCGGCTGGGCTGATTCCTGTTTTACCCTGGAGTGGAAATGGGGGCTGCGACAGCAGACATACTCCTCCTGGAGTGGCTCAGAAGGTCCCTGTCGTGACCACCACATCCATTTGCGCAGGAAGCACTTACAGCCAGGGGACCTCAGGTTGGTTCTGAGTCCGGGGAACCAGATGCAAGCTCTGCTCCATCAGGTTTTCAGTGGCTGTTTTGAGGCCTGTGTTTCTGAGGCACCCCTGGACATACCTGAATCTCCCACATTTGGGCCAGCATCCTGATGTACCAAGGCTGTGCCCCCCATGGTCTCACTCCACGAAGCACCTACTGTGGACCAAATGCCTTTCGTGATCAGTCATCAGCATCACGCACAAAGCAAGACCTAGCCAGGACCCCCACACTAAAGCTCAGGGAACTGAAGACAATGCTCTGGAGTTGCCTTGTGCTCTGAGTGGCAGTGCCTGCCATGGGCCCCGGGCTGTCCCAGCCCAGCACCTTCCTCACCACTATCAGACCACCTGACCTGACCACAGACAGCTGTTTGGGAGGCCTGGAGCCTTGTGAGGAGAGCACTCAGGGGAGTGTCCACGCAACAACATTTCTTTCACTTTCCCTTAGCAACGATGACCCAGAGCAGAAGCACTGATGGGGCTCACTGTCATGCTGAGCAGACACTTGAGTAGATTGCTCCTAGCTGAACCGCCCCCCTTCCATCTCAGCAAAGGCACCCCCTTTCACAGACAGGGGCCAGCCAGCTCCTCTTTCCGTGCAGCTTCCCCCAGATGAAACCTTTGTAATCATCCAGCAGAAATGCGCTCCCACAGTGCCCTCATTAGGGAAATGAAGCAGATAAACAGTGTAATTATGGATTCCATTTTCAGCTAAAACAAAACTCGTGTCCAGCTCAGGGGCTTTCTCTAGCCGGGGCATGGTACACTTAGAAGGAACCTTGCGGGTCAATGGCCTCACATTGGTTCAAACGGCCCCCTTCTGGCACTGGGTCGAGGAGGCCCCCTGCTCTACAAGACCTTCTTCAGAGGGCAACAGCCCACTGAGGGGGCAGGGGGAGAGCCGACTCGCTGGGCGGAGCAGGAGGCGTGGCTGTTCACCATCAGGAGGAAAGGCGAGCTCCACACTCAGCAGAGCGCTACAGACCCGGCTGGCGGGTAATTTTGGTCAATCAGTCCGCTCGACTCAGGGACTCCAGGGAGGGCAGGCGGTGTGAACACCTCACCCAGGCAGCTGAGGGGACAGGTCTTGGCTGAACACCCATGGCAGGTTCTACCAGTAGGCACACTTCTGTGTGCTCCAGGGATCTGAAGAGCACCCATGAAAAAGGAGCCCTCCTTGATGAGCACCATGAACGTGACAAGGCCTTGCCACAGTCCGTGGGAAGTAGGTCCCTCGGTGTGGCGGTGGAGTGAGCTGTAAAAGCCTTAAAGAAAAGCTTCTGAAGATGGAAAACAGGGAGACAAAACGCCACAGAGTCCTTTTTGGTTGTTTTTGCTACAGTTTTGGCCACCGCTTGCCCAGGTGTGTGGGCGTGTAGGTGCCGGACTACCTCCCAGAGAGGGCGTGTGAAGGCTGCCCTGCCCTTCCCATGGGGCCACCCACACCGTGTCTGGTGAGGGTTCCGCACCTGGAGTGGGCAGTGAGGATGTCTGCGGTGGATCACTCTGTGGCACAGGCTGTCCTGCAGGCCTGAGCCACTAAATGCCAGCAGCACTGTCCCCTAGTTGTGACCACAGCTATTTGTCTCCAGATAAAGCAAATGTTCACCGGTGTGTGTGGGGGGTGGTGGTGGGGTGGGGGTGTGTACATGGGGATTTGGGGAGGGGGAAGGAGGTGCAAAATGGCTGGGATGAAGCAAAGGGCACCCCAGCTGGCAACTGATTAACAGAAACTCACTGTCTAAAGGCTGTGTGTGTTCTGGATGGAGCTGTGTCCCCCAAAGCAAGTGTTACCAAATCCTATGTAACCTGTGCCATGAGCCCGCTTGGAGAGTAGGGTTCCTTTATCATAGTAAGGAGGCAGGATTTGTATCAGATGTGGCTTAAAGCAATCTTGTGTAAGGTCCCGAGAACAGATGATAACAAGCAAGCGGATGGATACCACTCCTGGGTACAAAGCTGAGAAGGGACAAGGACATTCCCTGAGAGCCAGCACCCTGGATCTGGACTTCTTGAAAGCCTGCACTGTGAGAAAATAACATGTGCCTGCGCTAGATCACAAAGCTGGGCAGGGGGACAGGGGTGTTTGCCTTGGATCCCCACTGAAGCCCCTTGGCACAGTGAAAAAAGGGAGTTAGGAAAAGTCGAACCATGGGAGATGACCAGCCCACTTTCCTCGGCACCTTGCAGTCCCCTAAGAAACAGCCATATGTTTTGGTGTTTGTTTGCCATGAGAACCACCAGGGGAAACCAAGCACAGGCACCCTCCCCTCTGCCAGTCACGTAATGTGGTCGGCTGTTATGTGCGTTGAAAATGAGGAATTCAGAGTCCACAGAGACCAGGTGCCTTGCGTGGGTCTTTGGAGCCGGCACAAGGCCACGCTGCGCCAAAGCACTTGGCTGCAGCTCCCCGTCCTTTGCTCTCCTCCTGCTTCAATCCTGCAGTCCCCAGTTCTCATGATGAATGGATACAGCTCTGCTGTTTCCAATTAGAAGTCAACCTTCAACTATCTCCACCTGCAGGGCAGAACTCAGCTGACAAGACCTGCGGTCGGAGGGGAAGCTCACCTCTAAGCCAAAAGGACAATCAGAACCAGAAGGCTTATCACATGGGCCAGATTGCTCCTGAAGACCCCTTCGCCCAATGCCCTGACTGCCAAAGGCTCCAAATTCATCGCTCAGGGAGCCTTGGTGTCACAGTGGGTCTCACATTGAGCAGCTGACCACAGAGTTGCAGGTACGAACCCACCAGCTGCTCCTCGGGAGAAAGATGAGGCTGTCTGCTCCTGTCAAGCAGTCTAGCCTTGGAAACCCCGAGAGCCCAGTTCTGCTGGGTCCCGTAGGGTCACTGTGACTTAGGATCTGCTAGTTGGCTGTGGGTTTGGTTTCCCGC
Organism: Tenrec ecaudatus; assembly: GCF_050624435.1. Lineage (NCBI taxonomy): Eukaryota > Metazoa > Chordata > Mammalia > Afrosoricida > Tenrecidae > Tenrec > Tenrec ecaudatus. Next base: position 78,793 of record NC_134533.1, on the reverse strand, counting down.
GTAGCTGGAAGAAGCAGGTGGACACAGTCAGGTTGGTCTTCCTAGGTACTAGGAGCCCTGGTGGTGCAATGGTTACACCTGGGGCCACGAACTACAAGATCAGCAGTTTGAAACCACCAGCCACTCTTCCCAAGAAAGATGGGGCTCTCTACTCCCGTAAACAGTCACCGTCTCGGAGACCCACAGGGGCAGCTCTCCCCTATCCTGTAGGGTCGCTGTGAGTCAGAATCAACTCAGTGGCAGTGAGAGTTTTGTGATTCCTTCATAAATATTCTCACTTTCCCTCAGTCCCGTCTTGTTAAGCGGCTTCCCTGTGACAGTCCGCCCACATCACCCATGTAGTGAGGACCCCCTTACCTCCCAGGACTCAAAGCCTGGTGTGGAGGCTCCCACTTCCACGGGGTCCAGTGCTGCCGCGTCTGAGAGCTGATGTTCCGAACGCTCGGTTTGTGGAGAGCCGCAGGTAAGGGCGGAGGAGCCAGAAATCCATCTGCGTCTCCACTAGATTCCGGTTCCCTTTAAGTTCTGACCGTTGACCTCTCACAGCCACGGAGTTAATTCTAACAAGCAATGTAAAAACACTTCGCTCTCAGGTGCAGAGAGTTTGCTGTGCCGCACGTGGCCAGCCACTCAGGGGCAGCCTCGCCCTCAGGAACGTGCCTGGTGTGCCCCTGATGGGAACTGGGGCACTAAGAGTCATACTCCTCAGATCAGGGTAAGGGGGAGGGGGCTGGCCCAATTATGTAAACTTTTCTAATCTGAAACAGTGAATCTCTCCCAAATCTCAGACCTTCCTTCTGTAGTCCTGCCTGTGACAGGGAAGGGGCAGCCAGCACCTGGGGACTTGCCGGCGTTTGTCCTTGATGAGACTGGGGATGACACGATTTCAGTGAAGTATGCTAACTGAACAGTCAGCAGTTCAGACGCACTACCTGCTCTTAGGGAGAAAGACGAGAGTTTCTGCTCCTGTTTAGATTTAGAACCTCGGAAACCCGCAGGGCAGTTCTCGCTATTCTATAAGGTCGCTATTAATTAGATGGTGTTTCCTCCTCAATGGCAGCACGTTTGAGTGCCACATAGCCTTGAGCCACAGTCTACCTGCCTTAGGTGGAGGGTCCTGAACCAACCATGTGCCATCCAACTGCATGGGTTTACTGTCCCCGTGCAGCCCCTTCCCTGCAAGCTTCCTCCTGCCCACAGCTGCAGTGTTTTCATCTGCCACCATCATGACTGACGGACAGGTTTCTCCATGTCCTATTTAGCCGAGTTTCTGGGAATCTTGGCCACCATTTGGGCCTTGTGCTGACTGTCTCCCTCGTCTGTATAATTTGTCTCTGTCCTGCTTAAGACTTAATAAGTGTGTCTCCATAAGTTCTTTTTGAATGTGGGGTCCCTTTTATCCCCTACAACAGGTGTATAATTTTTCACCCCCAATTTAAAAATTGGGGGAAAGCTAGTAAAATAAATAGACAGCAGTCAGTACCCTATAGACCAACTCTCAGGTTTCCTACATCTTGAGCATTGCATATTTTCAAACAAAAGTTCTGCCACTGTGGGGGTGGGGGGGTCTTCTGAGGACAGGAAAGTCTTGTCTCCCTATGTCCCCAGTTTGGTCTCTGCTCACTGGACACCTTTCGCCACATTGACTACGGACTGTACTTAGTTCCACGTCCTGCCCCTCCCCCCATGATATTGTCCTGTCTTGGCACAACACACTCCATTTTGAGTCCTGCAATTCTATCTTAGCTCTTAAGACTGACCCCTAACCGACCTCCCCTCCCCTGCTCAACCCCAAATTCCTGGAACCAGCTCATCCCAAAGCCAGAATGTTTTCTGAAGATAAGGTCACTCCACCTGTCCCTGACATATAAACGACCTTCTCCCTTCTGAAGCACCTTTGTGCGCAGATCCCCCCCAAGCTATGATCCTCCCCAGCTGTGCCTGCCAGCAGTGGGCATAAAAAAGCCACCAGGATTTTTTCCCAGTGCGGTTTCAATAGCTCAATACTCTTGAGTTGCTGAACCCGCCCGCAAGCTTCTCAATAAAGCCTGCTTCTAAAACTCCACTAATTGGGTCTTTGATTCTGTTTTCACGTCCAAATAAACCTTATAGATATCTCTGTGGCATATGCAGTGTTGCATCTCGTTTTTCTTGTTACATGATACTTCCATGAGTCCTTTTCCATTTTATTAAAAGGTTACTGCCGTGTCTTTCTCCCAAGGACAGGCTGGGGGTACAAACTACAGATCATGGAGCTAGTAACTGGGTTACCAGGCTTGCTTCTCTGAATAGAGAAAAATGGACGGATTTGTCAAAGCCACACATCTGTGACTGTAATGGCCATGCCTGACCTAGGGAGAACTGCTGAGGTCTATAGTTAGCACAGACAAGCACCTGGTGTGCACCACATCACCGATGAGCTGCTGGCTCTTCACACTTCGTTCTAGGACACATTCTTTTGACACATGCAGATTTTCTCAATGACAATGACAGGAACAGTTGCCATTGACCTCCTACCACTGACTTTTATCCAGTTAATGAGATGGATACAAATCCAGATTTATTTTCTCCCAAGCCTTCGAAGCTCGAAATTATTTGTGTGGTATACCTAACTCTACAGATACACGTCAATTTGACGTGAACATAAAATGAACATTAATCTCAGTAAATTTGTTTCACTCATGAGAACATTACTTCAATAATAACTATGTGCAGTCAAAAAGTTCTTGTAGAGCAAACATCAAATGCAAAGACAAACAATGCAGTGGAAACTGTCATACTGACCCACCCAGGGGACATTAGGATGTGTGGAACATAATACCTCAAATGCCATATAATGCTACACAGTAGAAATTGTATATAGAGATAGAACGTCACATCGTTTCCTTTATAAGTTAATGGTATAATTATGTTGTCTTTAAGTTTTTTTAAAAAAGAAAATGTATGGTTTCATTCATGTGTCAACTGGAAACATGTCCTTTGAGATAGATAGTTCTATAAGAAATATCGATAAACCCAGCATTAAAAGAGCCACTACCTTCAGTCAGTCCTAACTCGTAGTGGCTCTACATAGGGTTTCTAAGATGAATCTTTACTGGCGCGAAGAGCCTCCGTTTTCTCCCGAGTGCTGGCTGGTGTGTTTGAATGGCTGACCTCCTGGCTAATGCGCAGGGCCTCACCATGGCTAAGACGCAGCTGTGCCATCAAGGAATTCCAGAGTCATTAGCAACAGAGAGAGGCAGGGACCGTTGGGAAGAGCAACAGTTCAGTGTGTGTGCTGTCTGGGACAGATGCAGAAAGATCCTTAGGGAGAGAAAAGCTCAAAAGTTCACTTCCGTGGAGTCAGCGAGTACATAAAACTTAAGGAAAATGAATGGCTGTTACTGGGTCTTGTTCCAAGATCAACAATAGAATGGGAATCACTGAAAAGCAACAATAGGAAATAAAACGTGTTTGCCAGCAGGCGGGGGGGAAAAATCCAGAACCCTTATAGTGGTCCCATGGCTAAGGTGCTCGCTGCTAACTCAAGTTCAACTGTCAGAACCCATGAGTCACTCCCTGGGGGAAAGACATGGCTGTCCACTTCCACACAGACTCACAGTCTCAGAAAACCCATAGGTGGGCAGCTCTGCCCTGTGCCACAAGGTCCACAAGGCCACTCTGGGTCGGAACTGACTTGATGGCAATGGGTTTAGGGTTTGGGTTACTGTTGTTTTTGTTTTTTATTTACCGTGGAAAATAGCTTGGTGGTTTTGCTACATGTTAAATGTACAACTACCGCACCGCCTGAGCCATTCCAAATGCAGAGGCACCTCAGACCTGTGTCCGCCGTGCTGACTGCGCCATCCCTGACAGTCCAGAGGTGGAGTGATGGTCTTGTCCCCACGAGCAGACTGGCTCCATGTGGCAGATGTACACCACATGCAGACTAGAACATTATTCGGTTATAAAGAACAGAGGAATTCAAATTCATGCAACACCGTGGGTGAACCTCGGACACATGATGCTAGCCGAACGGAGCCAGACACCAAAGACTGGACGTTGTATGGTCCAACTGATGTGGAGTGTCCAGAATAGGGCAATCTACAGGGGCGGACAGAAGATGAGTGGTGACCAGGAGCTGGGGAGTGACTTAAGTGGGCACAGAGGCTCTGTTGGAAGTGACTAAAAACAAACACACTTGGAACCAAATAGTGTATGTCTGCACAGCAGAGCCATTGTTCAAAGGACTTCGCTGAACTGTACTGTTAAATGGTTTGAAGGACAGACTTTACATACGTGCATGCACACGGTAAGTACTCATGGCAGTCGTAGGCTCTGACTCTAGTGAGCCTGTCGGACAGAGAGGGCTCCCGAGTCTGCGTGCCTTTATGGGAGCAGGCGGCTCCAGGGTCCTTCTGGTGGAGTGGTGGTGGGGTTTGAGATGCAGATCTTGTGGTTAGCAGCCCGGCGCTGCACCCGCAGCACCATCACGGCTCCTGGTCCTCAGTTTGTCACATGATTTGTGGCACTGCTAAATGCACACACAGGTAACCTAGGACTTGCTCCTTATTGACTATGAAGAAACTCGGCCCAAAGGAAATCAGTTAACGTGCCGACTTCGAAGCCAGGGTCTCTGCCCACAGAGCTCCAACTCTTCCCCTCCGTCCCCGAGCGCGGTGACGGGTGTTCAGCAGGGCCAGCACTACAGCCAGATGTGGGCTTTGTGTAGGCATCAGTAGAAACACGAACAAGGGAGCTACCCACTCCTTCAGCCTGTGTCTGCCTCCCTGAAATGTCAGCATGGCCTGCAGGCATTCTGGAGAAGTGACCTGTGTGGTGCAGGAACTCAAAGCCTTCCTTAAGAAAGAGGGCAAAGTTGACATTCAACCAGGGCTGGACGACGCCTGTGGAATTCATGTGATATGGGTGGCCCTGTCTACAGCACAAAGCATGACTTCCCGCCGGCGGGGCTGAGAAACCATCACTCCGTCCTGGGGAGCTTTGAGTGCACGCACTCCGATGACGAGCTCCCAGGGGACCCAGAGCCTGTCGCTCCCAGGGCAGACGTGGAAGCCAGCCGCTGCTTACCTCCAGCTGTCATAGCTGAGTGCCACCAACCGCAGAGGTTAAATTCCACCAGGAACCTAAACAGACAAAGGAGAGGCCCAGTGATTCACAGGGGCCACACCGGCAGAGCGGACACACTGTGTTTCATAGCGTTGCCCCCTCACTTCAAAGAACCTTGGCACAAGCAGGCAGCCACACCAAAGTGGCACCCTTGCTCCTGGGCTGTCCCCAGCCTCGCACGTGTGGGAAAGGCTGTTCGATCACCCAGAGTCAGCCAAACCCTACACGCAGGTTGCCCTTGACCGGAGGACTCTTGGTTGAGGATCCCACTCGACCGGCCACAAGTTTTCTAATTGTGTTACTTGTTACCGTGTACTTTAATTCTTCGTTTCAAAAGGAGCCCATTTCCAGAGTCGCCTCTAACCTTGGCTCAGAGACCCTGAGGGAGCATCCCCTGCCCCAAGACTCTGGTCTGAAGCAATAATAAAGCAAAACAATCCACCAGATTCAGAATTTCTACTGTGACCCTGACTTGTTTAAGCTTAATGTGTCTGTGTGCAAGGCAGGGGGCAGGGGGTGGGAGGGGGTGCCCCACCTCTCTATGAAATGATGCTACCAAGATGAAACTTTAAGAAAAACCTGAATTTCTCCATTGTCAGTGAGGAATGGGACCGTGGTGTAAATCCTCTTGCATATGAATAGAGGCATCAAAACTCCATGATTTCTTTTTCCTCGGCTAGAGGCTCCTCTCCCCAGCAGCCCATTCATCAAGACCCACCATTGTCTCTGACCACATTTTCTGCAGACCTTTGTCCTCATTTGAACTGATAAGCATTGTCAGATTCATACATGGCTTGAAGCCACAAAGAACACCATGCTTGTCCTGCCTTGGGCCCACAAAGCAGGGGCTGGGGACTCCGAATGAGCTTTTGGGGCCACGACACAACCTGGTTTACACGGCTGTCAGTGGAAGCCTCCTCCTGGTGACACACTGTTTCTGTCATGTGTCTTACATCTCGTCTGCATGTCTCCTTTTGGACCATCTAGTCTGAGCTAAATGACAGATGCAACCAGCACCGCTCATCCCCCTTCCCCCAAATAGGGCCCTGATTTGACACCAAAAACAACGGAATCACACCTGAGGTGAGCCAGCCCCGACCCCCCACCCCACCAAGGGTGCAGGCCCCCTTTCCTGAAAATGCCAGGACAACCGCAGGAGCCCTGTGCAGGGCCAGGCAGCTCACTCCTCTGACCACAGCCCACCCAGGCTGCATGACAAACTGCCAGACGTTCATGTTAAGTGTAACAGTAACAACAATAAATCAATCTGGTTTGTGCATTGCAAGCTGTTTGTCTACTACCAGTGACATAAAGGGATAGGCAGGACTTTTAGGTAGCTCTAGCGTAGGGATGGAGCATTAAAGCATGCCCAGAGAAACAAGCACGGGAACAAGGAGTCGTGCACTGCACATGCTCAGAGGCTCAGGTTTCCCGCCCGGTAGGCATGGGTGGGCACTAAACCTGGATTGGCCCACCTGGGCCAGGTGAATTCAATTCAGCCAATGGGGTCGATCAGGGTTGTCCACCACGCCTCCCTGTGGAATCCTTGAAAAGGCAGGAGTCTAGAGTCCGGAGAGAGAGAACTTTTGTCTGCGTGAAGCTGAGCAGCCTCTGCCAGGCTGCATGGTCGGGAGGAGTCCCATGGGTGCCGTGTAAACCTGAAACTTCTTTTAACTCTCATAAAACTCACTTGGACCGAGGTACAATTCTATCTACAGCAGGGCAGGGATCCAGACGTCACCATAAACCACCTTCTCAGCCAACAGCTTCCTTGGCCGATGGCTGTTGGTGGCATGGACAACGGCGAGGTAGTAGTCCAGGCTGATGAAGGCTAGGAGGAGGACACTGCTGTAGAGATTGACGGTGTAGATCACGTGGACCGCCTGGCACATGAACTGCCCAAAGTACCAGCCCGCCACGGCATCCACCGCCCAGAAGGGAAGCATGAGCACAAAGAGCAGGTCCACCATGGACAGGTGCAGCAGTCCATCATGCTTCCCCGTTTCTTCTGGTAACCCATGACCAAGATGACCAATCTACAGTCAAGAAAATGATGGTGTAGATGGTGGGCAGAAAGACTCGACTGAACTCAACGTTTCCTTCTCGGAAGCAGGGCTCCTTTGTGGAGTCAGAGCCCACTTCCGCCATGTCGTTGTCTAAAGTGAAGAACTGCAAGAGAAGCAAAGGAAAGGCCATTTACTTCCAAGTTCAGCGGGTAAGTTAAAAAAAAAACAGTCTCTGGGATTAAATTTTGTTTAATGTGTTTTTTTCCCCTTTCCTAAAACTGGACTCAGCCCAGCCCTCTTTAAGAAAGTCTGCTCCCACTTAAGGATTGGGTAAGGGCACAGTAGCAGCATGGTGAGAGGAACACAAAGCCACAGCCTGGAGTCACTGGGACTCAGGCCACCTCCGAGATAGTTCCCCTGGCTTTGCAATCTTCACCGGGCAGACAGCCTCCTCTTTCTTCCAAAGCAGCATGCTAGAACTTTATAACCCCTTTCCCAGTCACTATTATTTCCTTTGGTCAAACCACTTTGAATCTAAACAAAGGATCTAAAATGGGACGCTGAGATTCTGAGGTTTCAAAACCTAGCTCATCTGCCCACCCACTACAAAGAAAAAAACAGAGGCAAAACAAAACAAGGCCACTCCCAGGTGGGTGGGGGTAAGAGTAGAATATGGGGTTCTTCAGAACTTGGGCTACATTTTATAGAACGATTCTCCAGCCCAGAGAAAGAGAGGCATACTGGAGGATCCCAAAGCCTTTAATTCTCCCACGATCCAGTATCAGTTGTTCCCCCCACACTGGTCTAAGTGTCAACCATGCTGTACTTCCAGCATCACGTGGTGGCCCTGAAGCTTGACGCCTTCAAGCCAAAGATCTCAGGGTGGCTCCGGTACAGAACTTGGGAGTGAGTACCGACTCCATCCTGAAGGCGTGAGGCTCCTTTGCCACACCGAGGTCTCCAAGTCTATCATTTGGCGCGCTTGGGACGTTAAGGAGGCGCTGCATTTCCCGGCAGGGGAAAGACGTGGGGTGAGAACCTGTAGCCCTCGCCCCAAGTTTCATTTCCTCACTCTCCCAAGTGCCTTCCCACCCCGCTGCTGATCCAGGAAGGCTGCAGGAAATGGGCGCGCGGGCTGCCCAGTGGTCCCGTTCCCCGCGCCCACCGCACGCATGCACGCATGCCGGGGTCGGGCGGGCAGCGGTAAGGTGAGCGCTGCAGGCGCCCGCGGGCTCAGTCCCGCAGGGTGCCCGGGACCATCTGGGCGGCTCCGCCCCAGTCACTTTGAATCGGCGCGCCGCCGCTCGAGGAAACGAAAAGCCTCCCCAGCGAGGGGGTTTCAAAGGCTCCAGGAAACCACCGGCGGTTAAACGGCACCGCGGGGCTCAGCGAGGACCAAACGGTCTCACTGCTCGCACCTGTCCGTCTGCGCGCCAGGGCCCTGCCACGTGCCGGCGACCTCCCAATCCCCGCCGGGCCCGCGAACCTCTCGGCGCGGCCGCCCGCTGCCCGCTCACCCCCTTCCTCAGCCACGGAATCGACTCTCTCCAGCCTTGGGGCGCGCTACCCTCGCCACACGGAGCAGGTGGCAAGCCCGGCCGCCCGGGTTGGGTCGCCGCTTCTCCCCTAACGGGCGCGCGCGCGAGCAGCCCGGGCCATCTCCTACCTGCTGCCCGACGCAGGTGAGCTCCGAGGTGGGCCAGCTCGTCTTCCCTACCGTTGGACGTTCGATCACAGGACTGCGAGGGCCATCGTCCCCGGTCGTGCCAACGCCCACGATGCCCCCAATTTGCCCAAAGTTCACCCGGCGGGGCACACCATCCCTTCTGGGCCACAGCTCAGCCTTTGCCTTTAGAGAATGTAACTCGCTTCGAGAAGAGCCCCCCTAGTCCCGCGGCGGCTTGTGGGGCCTCTCTGCACCTGTGCTCGTGCTGCACCTCTGTTTGCAAACAACGTGCCAACCCGGAGTGGCCGCGCGCGGGACTCGAGGGCAAGACTCGAGCAATCGCTGCAGCTGCCTTCCGACCGTTCCTTGTCTACTTGCCAAGAAAAAGAGCCCTACCCCAACACCCGCTCTTCGCTTCCTCAGCCCGCCCCCGTTGCAGCCACGCTCGGGAACAATCCTTTCCGCGGCCCCACTCCCGGGACCGGACAACTCGAATATTCGGGGCGCTTCGTCTCGCTCGGAGAGGGGGGGCGTTCCCAGCAGGTTAAAAGTGGGCTCACCGTGATCGCGTCCATGGTGCCCTCTCCACTCGCTCTTCAAGATGCTGCGGCTACCGCAGAGGCCAAGGCCTGGAGTCACTTTACTACCCGCTGCCTTAGCCAGCAGACTGAAGTTTCTGGCCGAAGCTGAACTTAAAAAAAAACAAAACACGTTCCGCAGGCGGGCAGGTGGGCGGGGCAGGGAGAGGAAGGGGAAGCGGGGGTGGGGGTGGGGGACGTAGTGGGTAGACAGGAGGGACTGAGGATGGGGGTGGGGTGGCGTTGGGTAGGTGTGGAGGCTGGGAGGTCTGCAAACAGGTCTGCACTGCCATGTCCAGACTGCTGGGAGCTTTATCTTTCCTGAGACATGGGGTGGGCCTTCCAGATTCATCCTTAAGCTTCTCCTCAGGCTGATGTAGATTAGGTTCCTCAGGACTGAATAGGATTTGATTTCTGTCAAGTAAATGTGCACTTCAGGGTTAGGGTTCTGACAGGCAGTTTATTATTTTATTTTTTAAAACAATTTATTAGGGGCTCATACAACTCTTATAACAGTCCATACATATACATACATCAATTGTATAAAGCACATCTGTACATTCTTTGCCCTAATCATTTTCTTTTTTTTCCTCCTCTTTTTTTACATTTTATTAGCGACTTATACAACTCTTATCACAATCCATACATATACATACATCAAATGTATAAACACATCCATACATTCCCTGCCCCAATCATTCTCAAAGCATTTGCTCTCCACTTAAGCCCTTTGCATCAGGTCCTCTTTTTTTTTGCCCCTCCCTCCCCGCTCCCCCCTCCCTCATGTGACCTTGGTAATTTATACATCGTTATTTTGTCATATCTTGTCCTATCTGGAGTCTCCCTCCCCCCCCTTCTCTGCCGTCCCTCTCCCATGTGGATCCTTGTAATCAGTTCCCCCTTTCCAACCCACTCACCCTCCACTCTCCCAGCATCGCCCCTCACACCCTTGGTCCTGAAGGTATCATCTACCCTGGATTCCCTATGCCTCCAGCCCTCATATGTACCAGTGTACAACCTCTGCCCTATCCAGCCCTTCAAGGTAGATATCAGATCATGGTAGTTGGAGGGAGGAAGCATCCAGGATCTGGGGGATAGTTGTGTTCTTCATCGGTACTACCTTGCACCCTAATTAACCCATCTCCTCTCCTAAACCCCTCTATGAGGGGATCTCCATTGGCTGACACTTGGGCCTTGGGTCTCCACTCTGCACTTCCCCCTTCATTCAATATGGTATATATATACACACACACACACATACACACATATATATACACACACATATATCTTTTTTTTTTTTTTGCATGATGCCTTATACCTGGTCCCTTTGGCACCTCGTGATCGCACTGGCCGGTGTGCTTCTTCCATGTGGGCTTTTTTGCTTCTGAGCTAGATGGCCGCTTGTTCAGGCAGTTTATTTTTATGAGGTTTCTTTTTATTTTCTCTGCCTACTGCCTCGTATGCCCTTCCATGTGGCGTGTGCTAAGGTTTTTGTCACACATTGGCAATTTGCCAGGCTGAAAGCAGCCACTCTCTCTTTTTCAACGAAAAGCTCCTCCTTAAACATCTCCCCTGCACACAAGGGCATAGCCAGCCACCTTAGAAACCCAAGTCCCCTGTGGCTGCCGAACTTTCAGACATCCCAGCAGCCCTTGCACTCTCTGTTCTGTTGCATGCGTCCACTCAGCCTGTCTCCATTCTAGACAAGCCAGGTGCTGCTCTGACTAGACTGTTGAGTGTGGGTGCTGAGGGTCTAGACGAGTTCAGGAAGTAAGCAGGCTTTCCTTGGGTCCTGGGAGGCAAAGGCCTTCTCTGTCTCCTTACGCTAAACATGAAAAATAACCTTCTCATGACAGGTCTTACCCTTGAAAGCACGAACACGAGGCAACCCAGGTTCTCTGTAGTCACAGGGAATGTTTTTTATAAAAGCAGTTTTGCTCAAACCTCAGTTTTTTTGTGGTGGCGGATTTAAGAGAACAGTGTGTGGCTGTGGAATTGTGTTTCCTGCTTGGGGAAAATGCCACAGAAACTGTTATGATGTTGAACACAGCTTACAAGGACAGTGCAATGGGAAAAACTCAAGTGTACGAGTGGTTTTCTCATTTCAAAAAAGGGAAATGCTGATTGATGACAAAGCGCTCTCTGGACAGATGAAAATGTCAACTTGTAGTGAGTGCATTTGGAATTCATCCCACCAGGTCAGACAGTAATCAAGCTTGCTATTTAGAGGTTCTGAAAAGCTTGCATAACAGTGTGCAACAAAAATAGGCCTGATTTGTGGCAGATGGGGGACTGGTTTTGCCACCACAACAATGCACCTGCTTATGCAGCCACCTTGGTGCACAAGTTTTGGACAAAAAACAGCATGCCTCTCTTGCCCCACACACCTTACTCACTTGACCACTCTCTGTTCGACTTCTTTGTGTTTTCTTGAATGCAGAGGGACATGAAAGGACAGTGATTTGATGATGTTAAGAGGTGAAGAAAATAAAACAGGGAGGTGCTGTCAGCCATTCAACAAGCCATTGAACAATGTTTCCAGGAATGGAATCACAGATTTGGCAAATATATTAAGTGTCATGGAGACTACTTTGAAGGTGATAAGGTTGTTTTGTAAAAAATTTTTTTTTTAATTTTCTTTTTGTAAAAAAATTTTAAATACATAGCTTTGGGGGGGGGAAATCTGGTTTCTTTTAGGTCTCCCGCCCACCCCCACCCCCACCCCACCCCCTTCTACTGTCCTGGAGGGTTTTGTTGCACTTCACTTACTTTCTGTAGTTTGTATTTTGAAAACAAAAGGTATGTTGTTTTCCAAATAAGAAAAAATATATCACCAGGTGCATACATACATATATTTCTTGCAGCTCTCTACTTTATCATGGGTCTGAGGGAACCATGAGGGTAATCTGGATTTCTGACCTGCCGCCTGCTGTACCCACAGTCCTGTGTCCCTCAAAACAGAACAAACCTGTTCTGCATGAATTCTCTCCGGGAGAAAGAGCTGAGAATGGAGGTGGGTGAGACACCCACCAGAGTCCGAGTGGGTCAATCAGATAAAGTGACACAAAGTCTGTGTTTTTACCTCTTTGTTGTAGAACCCAAGCCGTGTATAAACCGTTCCCCTCTTTTCTCATGAGAGTAAGGGAAGTGGGGTTTTCTCTGCAAGCTCTCCTTTCCTCATGTTGCTTTTGTGGGGTCTGTTGAGGAAGGTGTGTGTATGCTTGTCTTTGCCATTGTCGCCGGTCAACCATTCATACACATGCCGTTAGAGGACCTACAATCCTCATGATGTAACGGCACCCTTTCCACCCACTTCCAGCACTTGTCTCACTCTGACTGATGCTGGGCAATATTCTACTGTTTCCATGGAAGCAGAGGTGACCACAGGTTGCCAGACATCCCTGCCTGGTGGTGGATATTCCTTCCCTGAGGGGAGAATCCTAGAGAATCTCCTGGGCAGGGTCATGCTCCAGCGACCCTTCCACCTCCAAGTTCTGACACTGGAGATGGAGATGTCAGAGATGACAAAAGGAGGTGTTTGCTCAGAGAACCGTATGTCCTAAGACATGCCATTGTAACGCAGCATCCTATACTCAGAAAACGAGGACAATGGTGTTTCCCTTAAGTGTGACTTGCCATGAAGGGAAATGTGCGTGGCATCAAAGGACATGATGGCCTGAGACAAGGTACATTGCCGATTCCAAGGTGCAGGTACAATTGGCAAGATACCCCATCAGCTATTTCTGTGGCAGGGTCTATAGGAGAACCATACAGGGTAATCTATAAGGTGTGTTTGTAAAGTGGAATAACATTACCTAAAGTGAATTATTAAGATATTTTATCAAACCTAGATTAAGTGTTACACCACGGTGAGCTTCTACCCACTGTAGTTTCATGACTCACAGGAGCACAGTGTTGGTCAGGAAGCCCTGGGTCTGTTATGAGGGACAGAGAGGTAATGAAGTGACCAACAAGACACTGATCTCAAATCAAGGTTGATGTTTATTCTTCACTGTTAGTGCCCATCCATTTCCTCTTCTCACCTCCTATGGTTCTCTCTCACCGTCCCACACCTGCCCCACAGTGCTTTCTTTTTCCTTATTCATGTCTCCATTTCTGTTCGTGACCTGCCTCCTCTTTCTCAGGGGTGGCTCATCCTGCTACCCAGCCCCTTCCGAGTTCCTTTGAAAAGAGACGGCCTTAGAAGTTCCTCCTGCCCTCTTGCCGGTTCCTATGCCCATCCTTCCATCCCTCCACCAACTTTAAACAAACAAAAGTGGTTCTTGTGATCAGGGCGACATTTCACAGAGCAAATTGGATTTTCATTCAGCAATCCATGCAGGTTTCTTTGTGTGACATCGATTGCATTCTCACTTCCTTCCTGAGTTTGTGCTTTCATTTGGCCTGGTCTAGTCCTGCCTGCCTTCTGAGCTTTATCCCAGGGCAAATGCTACCCCTTTGATCTCATAGGATCAGTCGTTTTTTTCTAAGGGGCGTATGTTTACCTCTCTGGTGTTATGGTTCACTTTACAGAACTGTCTAGTGTTGGGGTGAGTTCAGTTCCAGGCTGAAAGGTGAATAAGGACCACTAGTCTCTATCTAACTGGTAAGTCTGATCTTTCTATGATTTTGAGTTTGGTTCCACATTTTTCTCCCACTCTATTTGGAACCTTCTATTGGGATCCCTTTCACAGCAGTCAGCAATGGTAGATGCCATCTAGTTCTTTTGATCCTAGGGCAGCAGAGCCTGAGCTTCAAATAAGCTTTTGTTTCCTTGTGCCTTTGATCTTCACTTTGCTTTGGATGAGGAGACACCAAGCATTGAATCTTAGATGGTCAAGCGTGAAAGACCCAAGCCTCTCCTTTCCAAGGTAGGGTCGAGAACATTATCTTGGTGGATTATGTTAGGCCAATGGACCTTAGTGTCCCCTGAGACTCCACCACCTATTTTGAGAACCTACCACTCCTAGAGCTCTGCGAGGCACTGGGTTATATACTAGATGACTGGTGGACAGTCCTTAACCTCAAGGCACTGCCACCCAGCATGGAGATACCATTGGAACCCAGACATCTGTTACCATGGGCCTGAGCAGGGAGGCAGCATCGATGAAGTGTAAGTAAGGGCCGTTAGGGAAGGAGGAAATCCAGTGATGGAGCGCATTGGGCAAGGATGCTGCACAAGACCTCTTGAGAGTGCTAATGAGCCGGGATGTTACTTTAAGCACTACGGTGCCCCGCAAACAACCCACGACATTTTCAATCACCCCACCCCATGTGCACGTGAAAGCTGGACAGCGAATAAGGAAGACCAAAGACGAACTGATGCATTTGAATGATGACATTGGAGAAGAATTTTGAATATGCCATGGACCGCCAGAAGAGCAAACAAATCTGTCTGGGAGGAAGGACCTCCGGAATGTTACTTAGAAGCGAGAATGGCGAGACTTGGTCTCATGGACTTTGGGCATGTTATCAGGAGAAACCAGTCTCTGGAGAAGGACATCATGCTTCCTAAAGCAGAGGCTTAGTGAAAAAGAGGAAGACTCTGATTGCGACGGAATGACACAGGGGCTGCAACTATGGGCTCAAACAGAAGAGCCCTTGTGAAGCTGATACCGACTTGGGCAGTGCTCCTTTCTGTTATGCAGACGGTTGTATGAGTCAGAGCCAACCCCATGACACTTAACAACAGTAGCCCAGAGCTCCGAGAGGCCTGTGAGGCACTGGATTATATAGGGAGGGAGGAGGCCTTCCTCAGGGACTGCATCGATGAAGAGTGGGTATGATATTGACTTGAAAAAATTTGGGGAAAAATTGACTTGAAACATTGCCTGGAGGACATTCTGATTGAAGTAGGAAGGCATATGACATGGAGGTTCAAGCGCATGTGGTTTTGTCTGCAGGACTAATAGGTCTGAACTATATAGTAGCATGAGGACTCTAAATATTTCAACCATTGGAATAACATGGCCAGAGCTCTGCTTTATCTGGAGTAATTAATCCAGAAGTTGAATGTACATTGAGTTTGAAGGAGGAAGCTGGGGTATAGAAACCAGCTAGACACTCACTGGCATAGCTCAGGTGCAAGATGATAAAGGGATGGGCTAGAGGTGTAGTAGTGGGAACTGGAAAAAGCCTAATAAGGCATAGAAATCTTTGTGGAACTAGGCTGACTTCTGGTGATTTGGGATGTGGGGTTGAGGGAAAAAGAAAGGGTCTAGGTGACTGAAATTTTAGCTAGGCTGTGAGGAATGAAGGTTTGGGAGACAGGCTACCTGAGGGCAGGTAATGATTTTTAAAGTCTAAAGGCTTTTCACTTTCCAAAGTTTGACCCGCACACGACTTGTGGGATTTTGTGCAGCAATGACATCCTGTACTGGTGTCAATAAGATGACCTCATATACCTGCATAACTCATAAAGATAGCCTTCAAAACTTGGCAGACCAAAAGAATTTTCCAGTCCACGATTCATCCTTTACACTTTCAAGACCTCTGCGTGGCTAGCATCTGGAGTTGATTCTGTGTGGTAGGAGACTACATCTGATCGAAGCAAATCAGTATGAGACTGTTAACGTCACTTAGAGGACCAGGGGAGAAAAGGCAAAGGGAAAGTAGAGACTGTCCTAAGAAACTTGGAGAAAAACAAAACACCAGTGAAAACCAACGCCTGTCCTGTAATAACCATTCAAATAAGGATCATCTGTAATGTGCTGGCTACAGATAAGTTATTCAGAAAACACTCACTCTTCTCAGAGGGCTCGCTGCCAGCGAGGCAATGCTGACTCACAGTAACCCCCATGTGGGTTTCCAAGGCTGTAAGTAAATACAGGAGTAGAAAGCCTGCCTCATCTTTCTCCTGAGAAGCTGCTGGCGATTTCGAACTGACGACTGTGCGGATCACGGCACAACTTGTAAGTATATATAGAATTAGAATCTCCAGGGTTGGAGCCATTTCAAACCATTACGCGCTGGGAAGGCTTTAGAGAAGAGATAAAATCTGAGTTGACCTTACAAGCAGTTCGCCTGCCATTATGCCACTCAACTCCTGACAGCATACTGAAACCTCTTACTCAAGACATCGGTCCTTACAATAAGGAAGAACGGTAGGAATGCTACTTACAAACAAGCAGCAGCTCACTCACAGGTGTTCCTTAGCTGCATGCAGCGTTTTCAGTAGAAAATGGAAGCCAACTTTCTCTGCACTTGTGCATTTCTCTAGACAGTGTACTGCCCTGTTTTTTCTTCTTCTTGTTTTTAGGAATCCCAGGCCTGTGTGCTTGGAGACCTTCACTGCCCTGGCATCAGTGTGACCCTGGCTATTTCTGCTCAGCCGTTGGATGCTCAACTTCACCTCTCAGAGTTTAGCTCAAAGGGATCCAGAAACAATTTTGCTAGAGACAGTTTATTTTCCGATCCTTTTTCGCTTGTTTGACTTCAAACCACATTTGTGGTCCTTTGGTTACTCACTGGAGATTCATCTCAAACTCTGTTACTCCCATGGCTGGGTTTTGGGGACCAGTGAGTGCAGGTGGGCAGGCCACTGGCCTTGGACCTTGATAAGATGGCGCATGCTAGACCCCCAAGGAAGTTACTGTAAAGGGCCCATGTCAACTCCAGCTGGCTGAATAAATAATTCAGTGCAAGTTTTCAAATGAACGTTAGTGCTTGTTGTGGTTAATAAAACACCACATTTATTTGGAAGGATCTTGAGTTCTTAGGGATTTTGTTTGTGTGATCGGTGTGTGTGTGTGTGTGTGTGTGTGTTTAAGAATAGTTTATAAGTCAAGAGACATTAAAAGCATGACCAGCTTTCATCTGGTGGCTCATGAAACTTGTGGTTTTTAAAAGTTATATTAATTTTTGACCAGAATAGAGGTAGCCCTGGAGGGGGCCTAGTTCTTGCTGGTTCCCTGAACCTACTCCTACGCAGGCTGCCAGGCCAATGAACTTGTGAAATGCCTGGGGGTGAGGGTGGGGGGTGGGAGTTGGGGGGTTGGAAAGGGGCAGAACATCTGCTCTGGACATCAACTGCTGCCCAGGTTTCAGCAGGGAGTGACCAGCCAGATAAGAGGGCTGTTATTTAGCAGGTACTTTTTTAGGGAGTCTTGGTAGCATAGTGATTGCCCATTGGGCTGCAGTTCTAAACAACCAGCCTCTCCAGGAGAGACAAACAGGTTTTCTGCTCCCATTGAGTTATAATCTTGGGAAACTCACAGCAGTTCTTCCTTATCCTACAGGGGCACTATGAGTCAGCATCGACTTGATGGCAGTGAGTTTGGTTTTTATTTTCTTTTAAAAAGTCCTTTAAACCCACCTCCTAGCTTTGGTATAAATCCCTTATGGAACTTATCAGAAGGGTGAACATCTAGTCTTGGCTTAGGCCCTGTGAAGTCAGGAAGCCTGTGTGGTTGACGCACTTCGAGACCCACTCCTGCAGCCTTCTTGCCACTCTCCCTGTCTATCCACGCAGCACGCACCTGCTCCTGCTTGCTCTCTCATCAACTGCCCCTTCCGATCCCAGGAGCCAGTGGTCTCTGCAGACACCAACTTTACCCCTACCACCCACGGTGTCCTGTTGTCCCTGAGACTTTGTTTTCACCCACTGAGCCTCTTCTGTCCTGGAGGGGACCCAGGTAGGCAGGCTCTGTGCTCCCCAGGCCGGGCCAAGAGGGAGCGGGCATGTAGCCCTTCACTGTTCCTGGTCGAGAATACTTCTCATTCTCCCACTGTGGACCTGATGGGCTTCCCCTATGCATTTGCATGACTCATCAGGGGCCTGGTGCCCTCAGATGCCTCTCTCTACCATCTGAGTGCCCTGCAGTAGTGGGCAGGGAGAGACTGGCTGGGGACCCTGTCATAGGGCCTTCCCACTCCAGCCCCCGATATCCAGCACAGATGGCTGTTGTAATCATCTCTCTGCTTGCATGCCAGGCGGGCGGTAAACCAAATTACTGCCATCAAGTTGATGTGGACTCAGTGACCCTGTAGGACAGTGTAGAACTGCCCCTGTTAGCTTCAGAGGCTGTAACTTTTGGGGAGTTGACAGCCAGATCGGCTGGAGGATCAAAGCCCAACGACTACTACATGCTCTATCTTGTCCCTGGTCTCTGCAGGAACAGTGAATTATTCAATATGGCTCTTCTAGATCAAATCTCTAATTCTTACCAAATGACCTTTCCCTGCACGTGTCTGAGAAGAAGGTGTACGAAGATACTCGTAAGTTTCACCCAAGAATCAATCCTTGTAAACAGGCTTCCCTAGAGTGGCCTCCTGCTGTGTGTTACAGGGCTCTCTGAGAACCAGGAGGAGGGATGCCATTACCAGCAAGAGCCAGGAGAGTGCATCCTCAAAGTGAACATGTTGGATCCAGAAGCCATGAGAGAAGCAGCAGCAGATCCAGAAGCCAGTGCACGGAGCAGAGTGAACCCAAGGAGCAAGGAAAGCTGAGGGCGCTTATGCAGGAGACTGGCTTGTGGAACTGAGTGCCTCTGGGCTGAGGTTTACCGGGGTGGGTGCCTCTGGGTACTTAATTCAAGGAGGTGAGTTTGCTGATGCAGGAGTCTTGAGCTGAAGGCCTTTGTGTTGAGACAGGCTTAATTATAGCTTCTCTCTTTATGTCTTTGTCAGTATGGTAATGATTTTATCAATTTTATTGATGTTTAAAAAGAATCTACTTTTGGATTTGCTTTTCCTCTTTGTTTTTCTGTTTTCATTTCATTTCTTTCTGCTCTGTTTATTATCTATTTTCTTTTCATAGTTGTAGTTTGCCTTTTATCCCCTAAATATTCAAGCTGTAGCATTAGGCCATTTATTTGAAACCTGTTAAAAACAAATGTTTATTGCTATAAATTTCCTCTGAGAATTGTCTGCTGCATCCAGTAACTTTTGGTATTGTGTGCTTACATTTAATCCATCTCTGGTTTTGCTTTCTTTTAATTAATCGCTGATGTTGCTTGTACTATTTAAGCACTTGATTTCTTCCTTGACCTATAGTGGGTCACTGATATCATCCAATAAATTGTGGTATGCTCTGTCTTCATTTTAAATGATCTCTACTTTTGTTTATGTTTTATAACACTTGATTCCTTATTTAGACCTGCTAGTTGTTCAGTGGTATATTGCTTAATTTCTACTAACTTCTGTGTTTTTCAGTTGTGCTTCTCCTGTTTGCTCCTGTGAAGATTTCCAGTCTCAAACTCTGAAGGAGCAGGTAGACTCCCTCCCACAGGGTTTCTATGAGTGAGAAAGGATAGTAGTGTTGGATGGATTTCAGAAAACCACTCACTAGGAAATCTCAGCTTGTCGTACATCGGAAAACTCACTCTGCAGAAAAACCCTGTGGCTGCGAGGACACAGTTCTGACACAGGTGTCAGTTCTGTGGGCACACCCAGGAGCTTATGCAGAAGAGAACCTCTGAATGCCCTGGCTGTAGAAAGCTCTGTTGTTGCGAACCAATGTCCTTTACGTGCCAGAGACATCACAGAGAGATGAATACATGAATGAATTGAATGTGAGAAGCTGTCCAGAGCAGCCATTTTCAACCTGTGGGTCTTGACCCCTTTCGGAGGTCGAACAACTATTTCACTGGGGTCACCCGATTCATAACAGTAGCAACATTACAGTTATGAGGTAGTAACGAAAATGATTTTATGGTTGTGAGGTCACCACCACATGAGGAACTGTATTAAAGGTTGTGGCATTAGGAAGGTTGAGAACCACTGGTTTAGAGTGTCCATTCACAGGAACCACTTGTATATTCATGTAGGACGGTGACATGGGTTACACTGAATCCAGTAAACATCGGTGTCATTCGATGGGCCCATGAGCCTGATCTGACAGTCATTAACAGTCCCCTCTGTGTGACCTGATATGACAAGCCAGTCTGATGTGACAGCATCCATGGTGGGATACAGCGCTCTGAATCCCATTTGGTCCATGATCCTGATCTGTCAGCAATTTCTTATCCCCTCTGTGTGACCTGAGTGACAAGCCAGTCAGATGTGAGAGCGTCCATGGTGGGATGCAGCACTTTGAATGCCATCACAACCAGGATCTGATGGACCGAGAGGCCCTGGGATGTGGTCTGCAGCGCCTTATGTCTGACTTAAGAGGGCAAGGAAGGGAGTAGAGCGCAGAGGATGTAACACCACCAAGGAAAAAGAGAGCCAGGTGTGAGTGGCCATGGTCCTATACTTATTGGTTGACACCAACGCTTACCCGGCAGCACTGCTAGGGATTCTGCCATGGGAGTAAAGAGGCCCCAAATTAACATAATTTATGGAGACGCATTTGTCCCTTAAAGATGACAAAGACGAATCCTTCAGTGGAGGTAGACCATCAGCATGAAGCCATGATAGGTCCAAAGTTCTCATTCAGTAGGTTACTTAAGTAGGTCGTGGAGAACACAGGAAACACCAAATGAAGACTGGCAGCAGATCAATTCCTTCCTCATGGTTGCAGGCAGTTGGGACACTTACACAATCCCAAACTAGGGAAGTCTATGAGCTTGGTCCAGGACCTCCCACCAAGCGAGTCAAGATATGCCTCATGACCGTGAGGACTTAGAACAACAATTACCATCAAGGGCACCTCCAGAGAAGTCTATAATGGCCAGGTAGGCTAGTGGAGGGTTTCTAATTGATTTTTAAACCCTGGTCTGAGGAAAAAAACTTGCTAGTCAATGGTCAGAATTCAATGGAGGCTGAGTGGAGACTCAGGATGGATATAGGCCACCTGCTGTGAACTTGCCATTGTTCTACCTCTGAGCTTACTGTTCTCTGCCTGTACAGTGCACTGACTGAGCTTCCTGTCCTGACTGAACTTCCTGTGCTCTGACTAAATTTACTGTTCTGACTGAGCTCTGACTGAACTTCTTGTGCTCTGAATGAGCTGACTGTGCTCTGAATGAGGTTACTGTCCTAACTGAACTTATTGTCCTGACTGAACTCATTGTACTCTGACTGAACTTCCATTGCGGTGAATGAACTTCCTGTACTCTGACTGAACTTCTTGTGCTCTGACTGAACTTATTGTCCTGACTGAATTTATTGTACTCTGACTGAACTGCCTGTACTCTGACAGAGCTGACTGCTCTGACTGAAGTTACTATTCTGACTGAACTTCCTGTACTTTGACTGAGCACACTGTGACTGAGCTTTCTTTCCCTGACCTGCTTCATGCAGGGAGATGAGGATGGGACATGTGTGGTTCAGGGGAGGCTGTTGGGTGGTCTCGTGGATGTGTCCAGGCGTGGAGTAGACACAGCAGAGATGGCCCCACACTTACTTCCTTCTCCAGGGGCGTGGGGATGGAGGGGGTCCTCAGGGGTCATGGCTCCTCCCAACAGGGCTGTGGGCAATCAGGGCGCCCTCTGCCCTGGGTTGGGCTGCCCCTGGCCCTTTAAGGGGTGCCCGCTTCTGGCCCTGAGGGCACTGAGGCAGTGGTGCAGGGGACCTGGGGTGGGGTGGGGGTGGGGACCAGCCTGGGTGGAGGGTTTGACACTGAGCCCCCACCCCCACCCCGCCCCCGCTGGATCTGAGCTGGGGCCGTTTCCGGTCCAGGCCCGCCTCCCAAACAGTGTATCCAAGCCGCAGCCGTCTGGACGGGGTGGGTGCGGGGCTCTGAGAGCCGATCTGCGGGGCGAGGACGTGGGGCGCTGCGCCTAACCAACGGTGTGCGCCGAAAGGTAAGGGTCCTGGACAAGTCCAGCTGGGGCGCGGCCGGGAGTCTGCCATGTTCGGTTCCCTGTCCCCTCAAATGCGCAGGCCTGGGGACCCCAGATTGTCTGAGGACCAGGGCGCACTTGCTTGCTGAGCCGAACTGCAGTTGCCCTGGGGAAAGGGACCCCATAGGAGGAAGGGACCCCATGGGCTCCTGTCGGGTTGGGTGTTGGAGTGGATTCCTCCCTCCCTTCTGGGGACCCTGCCGAGCTGCCCAAGGACCCATACCCCACGGACGCAGCTTTTCCGTGCCTGGCTGGGGGGAGTGTCCGGCACCTTTCGCCCATCCCACAAATCAGAGCCGTGAGTTCAAGCCTGCCTGCGCCACCTGGATGTTGATGCAGACATGATGTCCCGGTGCCGCGGTGCCCCGGGAGCTTCTGGCAACACAGCTGGCGCCTGTGACCTGGGTCAGGGGAAGGTGGTGGCCTGTGACCTCGGCCAGGGGAGCTGCTGGCCCCGTGGCTGGTGCCTGTGACCTGGGTTAGGGGGAAGGTGCCAACCCGTGACCGCAGTCCGGGGGATGGTACTGCGGGCCTAGGGGCAGGTTCCTGTCACCTGGGTCAGACACAGCACTGGCACAGGTCCTCAGTTTCCCCTGCTTTACAAGCAGGTAAGTACACACACATCTGGTGACTCAGGACGCTGAGTCACTGGCCGGGCTGGGGGTTCCACGGAGCAGAGGAGGGCGAAGGTAACAACCCTGTCCAAGTAGCCATGTGGGCTTGGGGGCTGCACTGGGGCACTGGAGTCAGCCTGCCAAGGTCACATGTTGGGGACTTTTTTGAAGTCACTCTGCTGCCCTCAGTCTGAATTGCTCCTGTTACAGGGGTCTTGGTGAGCCAAAGGGCAGACCTGACAGACCCTATTTGGGGACCATATTTCAGTTCTTGTGTCTAGGTGTGTAGGGACAACATTTACAGTTTGTGTTTTTTCATTTTCTAAGTAAGAATTGCTTTCAAAATCAAAGCAGTTCAAACCAGAGGGCGCTGGCCCTGCTGCTGTTGTGTGTTCTGGAGTTTCCTCCTGGTAAACTATGGATGCCACCATCAATCCACAGCGCAGGCAGGCAGGCCAGATGGAAGAGATCTCCCAGTGCACAAGCAGATGCACAGCCTTGATGGGAGTGCCAGAGTGCCAATCCTGAGATTCCAGGCTTTTTCCTGTAACTAGTGGTCCGAGAAGGAGCTCAAATGACATACAGTTCACGGCTAAAGGCTGTTACATAAAGGTAGCAGATTACGTGAGTTTTCCAGTCAACAGTTCACACACACACACACACACACACTTTGTTTTGTGACACTGACTATAGCCCTCAGCCCTCGTGACACAGCAGCACCCTCTTCCCCCAGCCTCTGAGTGTTTCCCTTGGGCTCTTGCTGCCCCGCTGTTACTTGGGACTGGCCAGAGTCTCTTTCTGACATGTTCCGCTCACAGCGCATCACATTGTGAGTGAATGACACTGGGGCACGGTGGGTAACAGTTCAGCCACCCTATTGTCAGAGAGATCCAACTCCTGGCAGCCCTCTGGGCAGCCTAGACCTCCTCAGCACATATCTGAGGCTGCAATCTGGTGGGTGGGTTCACGCAGCCCCCTCTGTTTTTCACAGCCAGGCTTTCAGTCCTGTGCCATCAGGGCTCCTTGATGAAAACCTGTGAATGGTGAACGGCGTGTTGTAGATGTACACACAGTCCTGACATCCATGGGAGTGTCCTGAGGGCGTCTCAGAGTCAGATGAGAGCTGGAAGCTCCCAGACGCCTAGTGTCGCAGCTGACCACTGACCCACTGCTTCCCTGGGTCATCATGTGATGCCGGGCCAGGAGGCACTAGTGTCTACCTGGCAGAGGCTAGGAGACCCCAGACGCAGGGCAGAGCCATCCCCTGCACTGAGGGTGGAAGAGAGTCAGTTACGGAGATATGCTGTATGAGGAGCCAGGGGCAGTCAGGAGCCAGGCAAGGGCCTGACAGTGGTCCATGTGGTCAGGTCACTATGAAACCAAGCTCTGCCATGGAGTTGAGGCTGACTTATAGTGACCCTGCAGGACAGGGTAGAACTGACCCCCATGGGTTTCAGAGATTGTGACTCTGCCTAGTCTTTCAATGGTGGAGTGACTAGTGGTTTGGAGCTGCTGACTTGGTGGTAGAGAGGAGCCCTGGTAGCATAGTGGTTACATGTTGGGCTGCAGTGCACAAGGTCTGCAGTTCGAAGACACCAGCCACCCCATGGGAGAGAGGTGGAGCTTTTTGCCCAGTGTGTAACCACTGCACAGTCAGAACTCCTAGATCCCCACAGTGTCAGAGAAATGAGGGACAGTGTGGCTGGCTGGCTTAGCCTGTTGCCTTTGGGGATTGAAAGGTGTCATCAGGCTACACATACCCTGCCTCTCTGGAGGGTTCTAGGCTTTTGAGACTCAACAGGTTGGTTTGAAGAGTGGCCCTGTGGTGCTCTGAGTGTGTGGTCTGTGCCTCCCACTGCCCTCACTGTTACTGCAGAGGCCCCCAGCCTGAGGCGGGATGCAGAAGTTTCTGATGCTGCTGGAGGAGAGCGAGAGGAGGCCTGACTGGCCACCCCCGGCTGAGCTGGTGGCCCTGGCTGGAAGGCTGTGCCGGGACCTGGAGGATGACCTGGACAAGGCAGAGCCCCTGGTGGAGGCTGTGCTGAGGAGCCCACTCCGCCCGTACCTGCTAGAAAGTGAGGCTGTAGTCCTGGTGTGCGTGCTCGTCCTGGACCGGCAGGAGCAGCACCAGGAGGCCTGCAAGCTGCTGGAGGTAGGGCACCCTGCAGGGTGGGCGGGGAGGTCAGAAGTCAGCGGATTAGAGACCAGGGGTTTGCTCCTTGGGAAAACCGTCTCTTTTGGCCTACCGGCTGCTGGAGCTGGAGGGTCTGCGGATGGGCAGGAGGAGCACAGAGGTCAGTGGATTTGAGGTTGGCATTCTCTTCTTGGAAAAATTCTCTTCCCTCCACTGCTCACTCAGTCCTGCGCCTCCCAGCACTCTGACATGAAAGGTTCGTGACCGGGATCGTGCCTGGCTTGCCAAGCCCCTGGCAGATAAAGAAATGCCTGAGAGTCACCTCAGGTCCTGTCTGCAGAGCGAGCCTTCTCAGGGTGAGACCTCCACCCTCCGCTCAGACTTGAAGTGTCCTCTGGGACTCATGGACCCGGGACATTGTCAACATGCACGTGTGGTCCATGCTTCGAACTGACCATCGTCCACATTACTACTGTGGATGGATGCAGGACTGTAGGGACAAGAGGGCTGTAGATCCCGTTGTCCCACCACCCAGGGGTACCCCTCACCAGAGGTTCTGATGCCAGCATCTTCCCTGGGCTAGGTGCTGGACTGGTGGCCCCACAGGCCTGCCTCCAGGGCTCAGCCAGGCTCTCCCTCTGCAGGGCTGCCGGGTGCCCGGGGGCAGCTTGGACCTGGTGGAGGCCTGGAATAACATCCACTACCACATGACCATGAGGAGGCTGGGCGTGGACACACTGAGCCACCTGCAGACCTTCCGCTGCAGGAAGAAGTGCGTTGACTCAGAGTCCTGGGTTGCCCCTGGGTTCGGGGTCCCAGACACACAGGTGAGGGGAACTTGGGAGGTCCCGTGGAGACAATACAGAAGGAGCTCGGGGATGCCATGAGTGGGCACAGGATGGGGCACCGCCAGCTCCCGTCCCTGAGCACCTTCTCTGGGCCCTCATTTCCATGTACACAACTCCTCGTTGGTCCTGAAGTGAGCACAGAGGAGCTCCTGAGGAAAAACCTGGGGGCCCTTTCTTAGGGGCAGGTCCTGGCCCTGGGACAGAGTGGACAGAGTTTGGGGTCCTGTCAGACGACCTCGCCCTCTTGTCCTCACCCAGGAACCCACCGCCCCCGTCCCTCTGTCCTGAAGGCCTAAGGAGCCGTCACTTCCCTGGCAACGTGCGCAAGAAGTTGCGGGATTTCGCCTTGGCCGTGAGCACCTACCCAGACAAGGCCCAGCGGGTACGAGGGAGCTGGCCCCATAGCACCCAGAGGCCATGAGCAGCTCCCTCCTGCTGGGTGTGGGGGGACCTGCCTGGGACGGAGGGTCTCCCTGGATGGGCCGTACAGGGAGGACTTGGTCGCTTGTCCCCCAGGGTAAGACTGGCCCGAGTGTGGAGGGTGAGGCGGCCGTGCTCCTTTCCCTGGAAGAGCCATGTGGGGTGAGGCGAGCACAACTTATTTTGTCCCCACAGGACACCTTGTCGTTGGAGACCAGCCTGTCGGGTGATCAGGTCTACAACTGGTTTGCCAATTACCGCCGGAGACAAAAAGCTCTCATGCAGCGTTTGGAGCCAGACCTGGGGACAGCTACCCAGGATGAACCTGCTGCCTGTGGGAGTGCTCCAAAGCCTCCTTGCTCCTCAGGGGACCCCTGTGCCACCCCTGAGGGTGTGGTGAGGCCCCAGTGGCCAGGTGAGGGGCTCCAGAGCCCAGCCTACTATGGTTTGGGGT
Source organism: Tenrec ecaudatus (assembly GCF_050624435.1). Taxonomy (NCBI): domain Eukaryota; kingdom Metazoa; phylum Chordata; class Mammalia; order Afrosoricida; family Tenrecidae; genus Tenrec; species Tenrec ecaudatus. The sequence continues at coordinate 52,239 of NC_134533.1, read as the reverse complement.
GTTGCTAGTCCTCACGGACTTTCCCCCTGACTGAGACTGGGACCTCTCTGTGATCCACCCCCTATGACCCCTCCAGATGGACCCCACCTTAATGCTCAAGCAGGGCTGGCCCATCGGCGGGGGGCTGGGGTCCACAGTGGTGACAGCCGAGGATCAGGACCCTACCTGTGATCCCTTTCCACATGGTCCCACCTCCTATGACCTCCATCATGACTGGGACACCCTTCCTGTAACCACTTCCCCAAATGCTCAGGCAGGATCGGCCCTTCAGCTGGGCTGGGGTCCACAGCTTTAGGTAATTTCTCAGTGGGGAAAGAGGTTGCTGAGATTGAAGCTGGGAAGTGACTAGACATGGGTCATATGTGGTGGGTGCTGGGCCTGGCCTGGGTGGGGGCCTGCATTCCCTTAGTGTGTGGAGGGCTAACCCTCACCCTTGTGGCGGAGGGTGGGAGGTAAGCAGCTGTGGTTGGCGCGGCTTGCTCTGTGCTCTATTGATTCAGAGGAGGGATGCCCGGGATATAGCTGGTTGGGTTTGGCTCTCACTTGCTGGGATTCCTTGGCAGAGCTTGCAGGAAGGAGGCCCAGGTTTGGGCTGCCACTGAACATCCCTGTTTGTCTGCTCTGTCTCTGGGCTTGGCTCGTCCTGTGCTCCGTTCTCCAGAGCAGGCGGTTGGCCTTGACATCGTCTGTGGGGTTGTCAAGGTGGAGCCTGCAGGAAGGAGGCAGAGGCTTGGGCTGCCGCTGAGCCTCCCCATCTGTCTGATGCTGACTTGGCTCACCCTATGCTCCTTTCCTCCATCCCTTGTTGGGGTGTCCAGGCAGAGCCTGCGTGAAGGGGAATGGGCTGACAGCCCTGTGCTCCAGGGACCGGTGGGAGAGCAGGCGGTTCGGCCTGGCTCTCACTTGCTGGGCCCCTTGGGCAGAGCCTGTGGGAAGGGGGCACAGGCTTGGATGTTGCTGAGCCTCCCCCATCTTACTGTTGTGCTCCAACAGGACTTGCAGAAACCGCGTCTCCACAGACCATGGAGGCCTCCCAGGGACTGTGGGCACCGTTGGCCCCTGCCTCAGGCTTTCCTGAAATACCTGCAGAGCCAGCAGCTCCCAGGTACTGTGCCCCACAGCCTTATGACAGGGCTGAGAAGGAACCCAGACCCCACACCGGCTGGAGTCTCTTTCCAGCCTCTGACCGAGGAGCCTCTGCCCACGGGAAGTGGTGTTTGCTGTGTCAGCAGGTCCCTGCTACTTGGTGAGATTGACCAGGAGGGGCCTACCCCAGACCCTGTCCGCTTCGTCCCGGTCACCCCTGGCCCTGGATTCTGCCCTCTGGCTGCTGGCAGCGTCACAGCGGATCCGTCTCCAGATCCTTCAAGGTCGTGGCTGATGACACTGGCAACAGTGTCCTCCAGAGAAGCCTCTCTTCAGATGAGGGGTCCAGTCCCAAGCCAGGAGCTGAGCTTCACCATGTCCTGTCCCGACACAGCCCTAGCAGGTGGGTCTGCTCGGGCCAGAGCCTCAGTTCCCCGTGGCTAGGGTCAGGCCCGTCCTCTCCTGTCCTGTGCGGTGTGATTACACCCAGAACCAGGGCAGCTGGACAGAACTGCACACAAGTAGTTCAGATGTTTTTGCACTTTTTTCTTTCCAAAGTAAAATTCGCAAATGGCAGGAAGTAAGAGGATGTACAAAGAGTGAGGCTGAAAGGAAACTGCGCTGGCCCCACCTCCAAGCCCCACGTGACATCCTCTGACATCCCTGTAAGGTCCCTCTGCCCCTCTGTGAGGGAAATAGCAGGGCTTAAGGGTCTGTCTCAGTCACCCACACAGCTTTCAATACCACCACGAAGCGTTTGAGGGGGCTTCGGGCATTTATGGAGAAATGGAGGTCCCACTAACTCTTTCAAGGCTCCTGCTTGTGTTAAGATACAGATTTTGTGCCTCAAATGCAGCAGTAGGTTATGACCTCCTACCTTGTAGAGAGGACGTGGAACACCGTGTGTTCGCCCAGTCATCAGGATCTCTACTTTTCTGTGCTTACTTAGATCTTTGTCCTCCAGCTTCCTGTTGTCTTGGCTTTCTTGATGCCCTTGTTAGTTTCTGATCCTGTCTGTGTCTGTCACACTTGACTCTGACTGTCAACTTGGGCGTCCCAGTTTAGTCACTACTGCTTTGAGATGCCCTCTCGAGGCCAGGCTGGAGCCGTGCATGGAGAGCTGGGGCATTGCCCTGGGATTTGGGCCTCTGTTCCCTGGGTTTCACACCAGGTCATTCCCTTCCTGAGGCCCTCAGGTAATGACTGTCTTTAATCAGTGTTGTGAGAGAGGGGCCAGGAAGGTAGATTTCCGAGTTCTTGGGTGTTTGGTGGATGTCCCACTCTGCCCCCACGCTGATGGGCAGTGTGGCTGGTGGAACTGTGGTTGGAAACCGTTTTCCCTCAGAAATCTGAAGCTTCCCTGTGGTTGTGTAGCATTTCTCACTTTTGAGAAGTGGGACCTCATTCTGATGTTCACTTTTCTGTGTGTAGCCTGCTTTCTCTTGCTGAGAGCTTTTATGGTTTTGATATTTTGGGGTTTATTTTAGAATTCAGAAATTCCATAGTGATGGCCTTGGCCCTAGATCTTACGAATTCATCTTACCATTCAGATTTTCAGTGTAAAGTACCTTGGCCTCCTTTAAACTCTGGGAATTTGGGGGTTACATTCTTTTGATGAAAGTCTTTGGCAGTTTCTTCCATCCGGTTCCCTGTCTTCTCTTCATAGCACATGCTATTTGGGTGTCAGAACTCTGAACAAGCTCCCAAGTAGCCTATCTTTTTCCTGATTTTTTGGGTCTTTTTATAGTGTGTGTACTGTGGGTATATCTCTTAAATTCTATCCCTCAACAATCCTATTGAAGTTTTTATCTCAACAGTTATATTTTAAGTTCCAAGAGCTCTTTTTTGGTCGGCGAATTTTCCTTCTCGTACGTCATGTCTTTCTTTAAAGACAGCACAGAGCCACCATGCTGAAAAGAACTGGTTGATGTTTAACCCCCAGATCAAGAACTGGCATTGCTGGGGAAAGAAGTCCAAGCAGCTCTGAAGGTGTTGGCATAAACCAGGCTCCAGGAGTGGTTTGAACGCCAGCAGAGATGCTTCCACAAACGGATGCAACACTGGAAGGACTGACTGGTCTGTGCCAAGAAATTTGGAAAACAGCTACCTACCTATTTGGCCATCCACTGGAAGAGAGCTGTACATATGTCCGCTCCAAGAAGGGTATTCTAGTAGAATGTTCGAATTATTGAAAAACAGTATATTTTATTTATTTATTTATTAGTTGGGGTTTATTGCAGATGTGTATTTCATATCACTCCATATTTCAATCATGGCGAGTAGAATTTTAGAATTGCTACCACGACAGTTCCCAAACAATCTTTCTATACTAACTCTTTTTTACCCTCTGACCACCACTGTATCCCATCCCCATGAACCCCTAATTCTACATGCTGTCCCTATCAGTCCATCAACCCTGGGTTTCATTGAAGAAGATTATTAATAGCTCGTGCAAATTTAAAAACATTGCTGACTGTAATACAAAAAGCAGTTGTAGTGGTACTGAAAGGGAACTGCCTGACATTCAAATTGGATTTATAAAAGGGCACAAAACAAGGGATACCATTAATGATGTCAGATGGATCTTGGGTGCAGGCAAGAATACCAGAAAGATGTCTCTCTGTGTTTTATTGACTATACAAAGGCATTTATCTTTGTAGGTCATAATAGATTATGGATAGCACTGCCAAGAATGGGAATTCCAGAACATACCGTTGTGCTCATTTGGGAACTCCTCATAGACCAAGAGGCAGTCAGCCAGTCTCATAGTTTACAGTCACATGGCTTACAGTCAAGGGAGGTGCTCGCTAAGGCTATGCCCCTGCACATATTCACTCTGCACATGAACAGATCATCTGAGAAGAGGGACTCTGTGAAGGAGAACACAGCGTTGGGATTAGAGGGTGATTCATCAATAACCTGCAGCATGCAGGTGGCACAGCCGTGGCTGCATGTGGAAAGTCACAAGGACATGGAGCGCTGACTGAAGAAGATAAAGACTGCAGCCTTCACTCAGGATGGGTTGCATCTCAAAAATTCTTCATAACTGGACACCTTTCATCAGCAACCCGAGTAACAGAGAAAATGTGAAACTGAAGGATTTCAGTTTGCTGGTATCCACAGTTCCCTCTCAGGGTAGCAGAAGTCAAGAAAGCAGATGATGGGTTGCATGGGCAAAACTGCTGCCAAATACCTCTTTAAAATCAAAGATGTTATTTTGAGGACTGATGTGCACCTGACCCAATTCATGGTATTTTCTATTGCTTTACATGAAGACAAAAGAAAAAAGAATTGTTGCCTTTGAATTGCGGTATTGGCGTGTCATACCAACTGCATGGACTGTCAGAAGTTTAGACAAGAGGAAAAAGTATATCCAGAAAGCTCCTTGGAAGAGGGAATGGTGGTATTCCGTCTTATATACTTTGAATGTCACATCGGAAGGGGCCAGTTTCTGATGAAGGGCGTTATGCCCGGTAAAGAAGAGGGTCATCCAAAAAGAAGAGTCAATTAGCAAAATGGACTGAGTGACCTATTGGCCATTGCAGTGGGCTGAGACACAGCCAGAGGTGTGAGGAAGGCACAGGACTGGGCATGGTTTCCTTCCACTGTGTGGAGGTGATTTGACCAGTACCCCCTGCTTTTCCTTGATGCTCCCCTTTCTCAGGGCTCCTGGTGCATGACACCTTGCCTTGTGCCCCGCACCATCATCTAGGGGGCTCCGTTGGCTTCCCAACGCTGCAGGCCTGGGGTCGCTTCACCCGTTTGTCCTGTTTCAGTTGCCCCCCTTTGCTGGTTTGGTTCATGGCCTTTTGATATTCTCCGTCTCAGAGGGAGAAGTATAGCACTGTGCTACCGTTGCTGAGACAGAGGTGGTCTGATTGGCACTTAAGCCTTATGTCCTGCAGTGGAGAGGTCCCCAGGGGGGAGAGAATGGGAGAAAGCAGATGTGCCCTCATAAACCAGCCTGAGCAGGTGATCTTGGTCAGGAGGTTCAGGGAGGCCAGTTAGCCTGTTTGGTTGCTCGAACATAGATGTTACTGTGTCGATTCAGAGGCTTCTGCAGGCAGTGAGCCTGGCTCAGCGTGGCCAGCCTCAATGTGGAGCTGCTGCCTCACACTCCCTGCTCCTTCCCTGTTTAATCTGTGAACCCTATTTCCCCAGGATTCACTGACATGCCTCGTGGGAGCCCCCAGACCATTTGTCTGGAGGAAGGCCCAGGTACCAGTGGTGAACATGTGGAGCTACAGGCGGGGAGCTTCCCGGTGACACAGCCTGCATTGCCACCTCTGGAGTTCATGCTTCCCCAAAGGTAGTCTCACGGAACCCCATGGTCAGAGTCTGTCCTTCCCCAAAGAGTATCCCAAAAAACCCCATGCTCAGAGTTTACTCTTCCCTGAAGATCGGTGTCCATCCTTCCCCAAAGCTGGTGCCACAGAACCCTACGGTGGGAGTTCATCCTTCCCCAAAGTTAATCCTGCAGAGCCCCGTGTCTGAGTTCATCCTTCCGCAAAGGTGGTCCCATACAACCCCACAGTCTGGGATATCCTTCCCACCAATGACCCTGGAAAGTGAAGGGGACAAAGGCCCAGTAGGAGGGGGTTCAGTAGGAGGGGGTCCAGCCTTCTCTTTACTCCTCAGAGCACACAGATTAGACATGTCTGAAAGTTACAGCATTCATCCCAGGTTGATTCTACGAAGAGTTTGGCTTTCTGGTAAACAGGAAAGGCACCCACAAACACCCGGGCTTATGTGGGCACCATCCCTGGCCTGTGTCTGGGTAGAGCTTGGCCTCACTTGCCCATGAGGCTGCCCAGGTTCCCAGCAGCCTCTTCCTGGTGTTTTCCTTTAGCCACACAGGCGGTGGGGCTCTGAGCAGCAGCATCCTGGTTCTGCATTTCAGATTGTGGTTTTGAAAGGGCTTCGGGGTTTCAGGCAGCCTGGAAGAGATTTTCCTGTTGATGGAGGGTGGGTTTGATGTGCACCTTCCTCATGGCATTTCCTGAGGGGCCCTGGCTGCACAATGCACTTCTCTGCTGGTCAGAGGTTCAAACCCACCAGCTGCTCCCCAGGAGAGAAATGTGGCAGTCTGCTGCCATAAATATGTTCAGAAACCCTAATTGTGGCACTTCTGCTCTGTCTGACACAGTCATTTGGGTCAAAATTGACCCAGTGGCAACATTTGTAAAAATACTATTTCATAGGGGCTTGAGCCAACTTCTCTGGCAGCTCTGGGTTTCTGCACAGGAAATGGAAGTACTCAGTTCCTGGTGAAATCACTAACGAAGGGGAAGTTCTCGGTCCCTGGTTACTCCCTTTGTAGACACAGCTCTGCCAGAAGCTTTTTCACAGTGTGGTTCTTCCAGCAGTGAAATTTCTTGAGCCCCCAAAGTGAATGCCCCAGGACACTTGTGTGAGCAATGTGCCCACCCGGGGTACGCCTCTGTTCAGATGCTGCTCAGAGGTGGGATGAGCGCCATCAGAGGTGCCTTCAACATTTTGGTGGCCTTTTCTGTTCTTCGGAGGCTGACCCGCAAATCCAGTAGGGCACCTCCCAGTTGTTCCTGGACCTGAGCCAGGGGAGGCAGCGCATCCCTTCTATACTGGATGCAGGGACCGAGAGCCAAATGGGGTTTGTCCTCGGTGTGTGGAGACCACAAGTCCACTATGCAGACTGCAGGTGGTATGCCTTGTGGGGCACACAGACCTTGCCTTGTCCTCTGGTCCACGTGGAGTGTCCGCTCGTCAGCTCTCTAGGTCTTCAGGGGTGTATTCAAGTTCAGATAAGTCAAATTTTCAGTTGGAGTCCAGAGTTGAGGCTTGTGAGCTGGAGGGTCTCTGCTGCTACTTGAGCAGCGAGCTTCAGGCAGAGGCATTGGCCCAGTGGTTGCCTAGGACCTGGGTTGTCTTGGCTTTTGGGAGCTCGGGTGATGTGCCTTTTCTTTCTGTTTTTCTTCCTTGGAAATGCCTGTCCAGGTCTTGGAACAGTAACAAATTCCCTGGGGCTGGGACCGGCATCAGCCCCACTCCAGCTGCAGGGTCCGTGTGTCACAGGTAGGAAGGGGGTCTTGGACGAACCCCCACATGTGTTGCCACAGAAGTCGGGCCTCTGCCTGCTGCTGAAGTCAAGCCAAAAGGTCTGCTCCAGTGCAGGGTTTGGTGAGAAGAGAGCGTTTTATTGGGAGCAGACTAGCACAGGGCACAGAGGGATTCTTCTAACTGCCTTCCTGACTGCAGACAGGAGGGGCTTTGATGCCACTGGGGAGGGAGTGTGGAGAATGTTGAAGTGGGCTTGGGGGTAGGGTGAGGGTCTGGGAAGGGAGCTTGGTGAAAGTGGGGTTCGATTTAGGGTCTGGGAAGGGAGCTTGGAGAATGTTGAAGTGGGGTTTGTGCATTGGTCAGTCAGTGTCATGCATTCTGTACTGGTGGTCATCCCTGGGCAGTGGTCCTCGTGTCCAGGCTGAGACCACCAAGACAACACAGTGTAGCGGTTTTTCTCATTTCTCTCTGACTCAGGATAATCAGTTTTAGTCTAGTTTTTCTTAAGCATTCTTATTTTTGTTTGAAAATAAAAAACTAACGATCTATTTTTAAATTGTTTAAATCATTTCATTGGGGGCTCATACAACTCATCACAATCCATACATACATCAATTGTGTAAAGCACATTTCTTCATTCGTTGCCCTCATCATTCTCAAAACATTTGCTCTCCACTTAAGCCCCTGGCATCAGCTTCTCATTTTCCCCACCCTCCCCCTATCCCCCTCCCTCATGAACCCTTGGTAATTTATAAATTATTATTTTATCATATCTTACACTTGCCAACGTCTCTCTTCACCCATTTTTCTGTTGTCCATCTTCCAGGGATGAGGTTATATGTAGATCCCTGTAATCAGTTCCCCCTTTACACCCTACCTTCCCTCCACTATTTAAATTTTCTTGCTAAAAGAAAACTTGGATGAAGCATATGGAAATAATAAAATTATGTAAATTTCAGTTTATAATAAAACTAATCTCCAAACCCACTCTTTGCCATCTCACTGAGTGCATGGATGCTACTCCACAGCCTCCCTGGACACTTGAGACAGCCTGTTCTGACATCCTGCCTGTCTGTTTTTCAGACCAGAGTTGGCCCAGGCTGTGTCTTCCTTCCCCGGAGTCACGTCTGCTGTGGAGCTGAGCCCACCCCTTCTCACCGGCCAGGTGAGGCCTCCCCCAGGCCCTGTGTGACCTCTCCTGCAGTCCCAGTGCCTGGCCCAGAGGAGAGACACTGCTCCTGCCTGTGCATAGCGCCCCTGAGGTGCAGAGGGACTTAGTACTTGGTGGTGGTGAGGGCTTGCAGGTGGAAGTGGAGGGGTGGTTTTTGAGGAGAGGAGGGAGTGCACTGTGTGGGAGCCACTGGGCTCAGGAAGCTGGTGAAGTCTGGCATCCAGGACGTCCTCTGGGCTGGAAAGTCAGGACTCTGAGGACACCTGGAGGTAGAGGAAGGTGCTGTGCTTGGTTACAGGTGCAGCGGCCTGCTGGCCAAGCCTCCAGTGATGCCGTCTGGGGGGTGCAGATGCTCTGTGAATTCTCCGGCAGCAGTCTGGACTGAGCTTCTCTTGGGAGGTGGCTGGCACTTCATGGGGAGCACATGTGCCTCGTCTGGATGTTGAAGACAAGCTGCAGCTTCTGATCCACAGAAGAAGCAACTCCCAGAGCTCCTTGAGAAACGTAGTGATGTTCCTGCACACGGCTGTGTTAGAATAGTTGGATCTTGGACTAGTTTGGTATTTGAGACTGTTCCTGAGGTCACAAGGTAAAGGCAATTTAGTTTAACTCAGGCAGGGACAGACCAGAGTCCACTCTTTGGACAAGATCTGATCAGTTCACACTGCACTGCCAGCCACCTTCCCACCTGCACTGTGGTGCATAGGCCAAACCTCCCCCAGTTCTCTTTGTGGTTGTCAACGCTCAACATTTGTGTATTTTGATTGCTTCTCCTCTGAGAAACCTAGAGGCAAACCCTTTGGTGATGGCCCAGGTAGAGTAGGATAAGGGGTTTCCACTTCCGTTTGTAGTTCATTGAGTTTATGATAAAAATGTTCGCTAGCATTAAATGAAAATTTATTAAAGCATTCATGATCTGAACTCTCCTCTTCATTTCCATCTCACTACTATGTGCATGCACAGCTTTCCATCCAGCCATCCACACCGCCATCCAGTCACCCCATCCCAGTTGTCAGGTGCTGTTGAGTGGGTTTGACCCCTGTCGACTTTCAATGTTCAACATTGCGAAACACGGCCTGCGCCGCACCGTCTTCACTGTTACTGGGTTTGAGCCCGTTGTGGCCTTCAGTGTGTCCGTCCATGTCCTTGAGGGTCTTCCTCTTTTTCACTGGCCCTCTGCTTTACCGAACAGGATGTCTTTTCTAGGCACTTGTCTGATGATGTCATGTCTGACTGTGAGACAAAGATTCACCATCCTTGCTTCTGAAGAGCGTTCTGGCAGTCCTGCTTCCAAGGCGACGGTTTGCTGTTCATCAGGTCTGTGGTCCTTTCAGCCTGATTCAGAGTCCCAATGTAGGTTTCACAGACCGGATCTTTACAGAAGCAGGCAGCCGTACCCTTTACCTGCAGAGAAACAGATGCCTTGGAACTACCAGCCTCCCAGTCAGCAGCACCCATTGGGGTCATTGTCAGAGCAGAGTCTCTTTGCATCCTTGGCTAGCACTTCATGAGTTGGGTGTGTACTCAGGTACCTGTATGCTTCTGAGGTGCTCACAGATTGGGTTCCAGAAAAACTTTAAGCCCTTGCTGATGGCACAGAACAAGCAGACTCTCCACCTAAGGGGATGCTTTAGACTAAGGATGATTCCATATCCCATGTTTGGTACCAGCCTCCCTAAAACCACAGGAAAAATAATTATTCTTCAGTGAATAAAATGGTTGTTTTTTCTGGAGTCAAGTGGTTAATGCCTGCCTCCTCCCGGCAAGTTTACTGCCCTGTGTGTAGATGTGTGAGTCCGCTGCTATGCAGGGTTCCCTCCCTGAAGAAAGCTCCCAGTACTCTTCCAGAACCGATGAATGAACTGATCTCCTTGGAAGACCCTGATAGACAACATCTACTGGCCTGAACCAGTGGAAATTTACTCTTGCTGACCATTCAGTTGCTTGACTGTTTTGCTCCATATTTGATTTATGGCTTATGAGAGATTGGACAGTGTATTAGGCAGGGTTCACTAGAGAAACAAAACCAGGAAATTTGCGTTTGTTTTGTTTTTTAATAGGAAAGAGCTTTATATACAAGGACAATTGAATATTGAGAAAACATTCCAGCCCAGTGCAGATCACGTCCTTAAGTATGCTATTAGCCTATATGTCCAATAACAATCTATAAAGTCCTCTTTAAGACTCATTAAACACATGCAATGACGCCGAATGCAGGAAAGTCACAGGCCAGTGGGTGGACAGTCTTGTGGATCCAGTGGTGGTGTAAGCATCTCAGTGCTGACAGGGGTCTCCACATGTTTTCTCCAGCTGCCAGGGCTCTGGCTACATCAAGGTAAGTCCATTTGGCTTTTCCTCTAGAATGTCTTGCAGGGAGTGAGCCAAAACTTAGGATTATATATAAAAAGATAGGTTTATACATCGAGAAGGAATATAACATTAACCAAGCAGTGTAGAAGACTTAGTTGAACTCACTTTCATGCAACCGTTAACATACTGGAAATCCTTCAACTGAACTGGGATGCCAGTCCAAGGTCAATGAAGCAGACATTGGGATCTTCCCTCAGGCAAGACAGGCAAAGTCTGCCTGAAGGCAGCAGACAGCAGGGTTAGTCAGCAATTGTCAGTAGCACAGGAGCTTAGGAAAGCCCCCTATACTGCCACAGGATCCACCAGCCTGAAGCTCAAGCAATGTACACAGCAGCAGCCTGGCAAAGCAGGTCTCAAAGAAGGCTCAAGCTCTAGCCATACCATCCATGGGTTGGCTTGGCCCACGGGTAGTGCAGTCCAGGTTGGGGTAAAGCACTAGCTCAAGCTGGTCCCATGATCAGGCAGGAAGAGAAAAGGAAAGGGGCCTAGGAGAGCCATTTCTCTCTTTACCCTCTGATCAGGTTTCAACATGATTAAACTCTGCCCACATTTTCTGATTGGCCTACTTGGCAAAATAGCCCTATCACAGAGAATGTGAGTCTTTCCTCTCAGAGCCTTGTGAGGCCTTCCTGGTGAGGTTATCTATCATCTAGCAATCATCTGTCTTCAAACACCTGCAGTAATGCCAAATGCAGGAAGAACACAGGCCAGTGGGTGGAAAGTCTTGTGGATCCAGTGGCAGTGGAAGAATCTCAGTGCTGATGTGGGCCTCCACATGACTTTTCCAGCTCCAGGGCTCTAGCATAGTACCATGTGTCTTGCCATCAGGAATACCAAGCAGAGTGTCTGTGTCCCTCCTCCAGCAGGCTATTTATCTCTGTAACACCTCCAAATGAGATCATCAAGCTGCAGCCTGATTGGTAGGGTAAATTCCACCCCTTCACTCAGTAGTCTCAAGTTCACACCAGATTACGTAACTACCACAGGCACCATATGCATTGTATAGCAACCACATCTCTTGCAGGTTGAACATTCAGAAACAGCTCTGGTGGCCCTCTCAAAGATGGTGGCCAAACATTGGACTTTGAATGCATGTCGGTCTCCACAGTCCTGTCACTAACCCAGCTACTGCACCACGCTCCTTGAAGGACCCATTATGTCTATCCAGAGACTCTCATGACAGGACTTCAGCCTCTAAACTTCCCATTTTAGTTACTGTTTAGGTTCACCCAAATTTTAAAAACTTGTGTATGTGCTGCTTTGATTTGTCTGCCATAACTAAACCAGTTGGAACCGATTCGAAGCTCTAATTTGAACTGTAATTATTTTCATAAGTGGTTGAGCACTCAACTCTTTGTGCCACCCAGGAACTCCAGTTCCATATACTTCCTGTGTTAGGCCAGGTTGACTAGAGAAACAAAGCCATAGACACTCATATATGTGTAAGAAAGAGCTTTATATCCATAAGTGCTTATATATCAAAGACACATCCCAGTCCAGTACAACTCAAGTCCAAAAGTCTGGTACGAATCCATAAGTCCCTCTTCAGACTCATAAAGTCACATGCAGTGATGCAGAATGCAAGATCATAGGCCTGTGGATTCTAAGTCCCATGGATCCAATGGTGGTGGAAGCATCTGCAGGGCAGTGGTAGCAACCAGGGTCAGCCAGCAGGAAGGTGAAGGCAGAGAGGAAGGGAGATGCCCCTGAGAATGCCACACCCACAAGGAAGCACCATCAGGCTGTAACCTGATTGACAGGCTCAATTCCACCCCTACACGTTTATATAGCTTCAACTTGGCATGAAATTATGTACCTAATACACTCCCTCACCAACCTCAGAAACTCAGGTGTTTATGATATAAAAGTAAAAGAGAAGGGCTCAATAGAAAGTAGATGTTTAGAAATTTATGATGGCAACATGTACAAATATGCTTGATGCAATTGATATGTGGATTGTGGTAAAAGCCTTAAGAGCCCCCAGTAAAAAATTTTTAAAAGCCCCCAATAAAAAGATTTTTCATAAAAGTGAAAGAGAAATACAAATAGAACTATCAAAGACACCAAATAGAGAATGACAAATATAACTAAATGGGAATCACAAACTACTGACGATCCCTTTGGGTGATATTGTTTCATAGACGAGAAATGTTATCATCGCCGCAGAAAGAGGTAGACATGAACTGCTTTCTTATCCAGGTACAGGCAACACGCTTTTGATCCTCCTTCCACAAAGAGTTGATAGATACATTTTTCTTGTATTATAATTGTGTTTTATGTGAAGGTTTACACAGCAAGTTTGTTTTCCAATCAACAGTTCCCACACCGTTGTTGAGTGACCTTGGTCACACACTCTTGCAGTGAGGTAGCAGCTGCCTGTTAACTCCCTGGGCTCCCTATTTTCTTTTGTCCACTTTCCCTGTCTCCTCCTCTTGGGTTTTGGGCAAATGTTACCCTTTCAGTTTTGTAGTGTGGATTGTCCCCCAGACCACATTTTTCACTGGGTTTGTGGTGGGTTTTATAGTCCAAGGTAGCATTTGGTTGAAAGTTGATTTACAGAGGTGCCTTTGGTTTCAAGTTAGAAGTTGTACTCTCAGGGCAATAGTCTTCCAGGTTCCTCCAGTGTCTTTCGGTCCAGTAAGTCTGGTCTTTAACTTTTATTCTATATTCCCATCTATTTTAACTTTGACCTTCGATTATGATCTTGGTTAGAGATCTTTGATTATGATCTTGGTTGGCAGTTGGTATTGGGGTCCACCTAATTATTCTCTTCTTAGGTTCTAGGAGGCTGTGGTCCAAGGGTACTGTTATTCCTTGAGGCTAATTGCTTCCTTGAATCTTTGTTTTTCCTTGTCCTCCTATGTTCCAGGATGGAAGGGTCCAATACTTGCTTCCTAGAAAAAGTAACATATTCTTAAGAGAAATGGCCGTTATATCCATCATCATTTCCTAGACAAAGGACGTGACCAGGGTGAGTTGACAGAACCCCTGGATCCACAATATGATCAATTTGGGCCACTTGTCATCTGGACTCCATGTGACCCGTTTAACATCAGAGCTGTGCTTAATGCGGCCCTACTATCTGTAGGGCAGAGGAGCTTATTCTCTCTAGTTAATCACTGAAATTAAAATTGACTGTTCCGTTTCACTCCCTCAGCTATGATAGATAGATTTGAACTGAGTAGCATTGGAAATTTTTTGGCTGAACAGAGGGAGACTGCCATGGGGAGGAGCTCCTCGGGACCCAGGCAGTAGTCCCCAAGGACTCCCTGTGCAGAGGGGATGCCCCTGAGGAGCTGGTTCAATTTCTAGTGTAAATGCCCAGGTCCTGGAGAGATGAGCTGCTCAGGGCTGGACAGCTGCGCTAGTTTGCTCAAGAGGACTGGGGACTGTGGTGGTCTGCTCTGCCTGAGTGATTGCAACATCCCCAAAGAACTCGGGAGCCAGTCAGAACTCACTTGTTCTCTTGACAGTGTGTACTTTTTGGATGTCAGGGTCAAGGAAAGAGTGGCCCTAGCTTCAGAGCTCATGTTTGTGAGACAATCGTGGAAAGAAGCCTTTGCTGGGAGGTTGGAAGTGTCCTCTGGCCGGGAATTCACAGTGTTACCACATGGGAAAGCTGCCCAAGAGGAAGCTGAACTGGGTTGGCTTGATGGGTCAAAGTCAGAGTTTGTCGGGACAGAAGGCCCAAACGATATGAGTTCCCTGAAGAAGACCTCTCTGTCCGTCTTCCATCCCAGTGAGTCACTGGCTGTCCCCTCAGAAGGCTCATCTGGGGGCTGCTGAAGCAGCCAAGGAAGCAGCACAGTCTTGGGTTCTGCCCACTGCTCCTTGGGTGGCTGCCAATGGGCTTCATTGGGTGCTCTTTCCTGCACAGGAATAATAGCTTCTAGACATGTCTGCTGACAAAATTGACCCCTGTTAGGGCCTGTCCCTGGTGGCTGTAGGAGACAGAAGGCCCCGCTGTGGCCAGGAGCAAACAACCTGGACAGTAGCCCTGGCTGGGGCAAGGACATCTGCAGTGCATGGTCACACCCTTTCCCAGGCTCTGTTACCCCTGCCCCTCCTCACCCCTAACATCATCCACAGCCTCCTGAACCCCCACCCCTCACCTTGATGGCAGCTGTCCTTATCCCACTGAGTTACCCCTCCCCATGCCCTCTGTTAGCCACATGACCTTCCCTCCCCATGCCATACTGCTCCTCTCCCCCTGTCCTTCTGTTAACTACATGACCTGCCATTCCCAGCCCCCATGCCATACTGCTCCTCTCCCCATGAACTCCTGTTAACTACATGACCTGCCCTCCCCATGCCACACTGCTCCTCTCCCCATGCCCTTCTGTTAAACACATCACCTGCTCCCCATCCCACCCCCCGCCTGCCATGCCATACTGCTTCTCTCTCCGAGCACTGACATCACTGAGCTTCTGCTCTTCTTCCCCAGGACTCCCTGCACATTCCCTGCCTCAGTCAGCCTGCACATCAGCCCTCGCCACCTTGTGCCCTCAGGCCACTCAGGATCCCTGGGTAGGAAGGTGGACACTGAACATGAGGGCCACAATGAATTATGTTTGAAGAAGCTCAAATGGGCCCAGCCTCATGTAGCTCTTTGTGGCAACTTCTTAAGACTGGAAATCAGGAGAGTGGGCTATGGTGGTGAGGATCAGGGGCAAGAAACCTTAAAGGTTGAGTGGAATGTCCCTCAGAGTCACGTTGGGCAGGTTAGACTGAGAGCCCAAGCATCAGAGTCCACGGTCCCACCATCCCGGACCCTCAGAGAAAGCTCAAGGTGTGAGGTGCCTGGTCATTTACAAACTGCTTCCAGCTTGTCCTCCATGATATCGCAGGGAGGAGCGTCAGTCTGGATGAAATGAAACAGCTCACTGAGTTGGGCCTGGGCGTTCTGCCTGCCAATTCCCATGTTCCCTCTCAGGAGCCTGCTCCTCAGGCTGTTCTCCCACAGCTATGTGCTCCAACAAGATGGCAACTTGGCAGGCGCTGAGAGATGATAGGATGAGCAGGGAAGGTGGCAGGCCAGTGGTTGAAGTCCAAAGATCCAGAGGTCAAGGAGACAGCTGCAGGATTCATACCAGGAGGAAAAGGCATGGCTTCCCACAGAGTTTGCTGAAATAGGAGAAAACTGCCTGTCCATTGCCCTCCACCCTCATCTGACCACAACTGCATAGCTGCTCACCATGCAGTTAGATTACATCCTACTGAGAACCCTGGCCCAGCCAAGTTGACACGAAACCTCTTGTCTATTTGGCACCTACACACTTCTCTGTAAACCAAACAGAATCTCCAAACAAAGACATACTCGCATGTAACATGACACAACTAACACGAGTACGACTGACAGCACACAACCCCATTTTCATCTTATATTGTATAAATGAACCCCAAATATTGGATGTGTACATGCAAAGAGGAAACCCTCAGAATAACTGTAGTCCTCGTCTCTGTAACTGATCATGTGGCTGGTCTGCTCTTTGGAGCTGCCTTCTTCCACCACCCACTCTGTATTCCCTTTGCCCTCACAAGTCCTACAGCTGGTCCTGGTTCTTGGCCTGACTCAGTGACCGAATCTGTCACTCCTGAAGAGTCTGTGCCATTAGTAATCTTGTCAGAATTGTATTGTTGTAGTTTACCATGGACTCTAACCACAGGACATGGTAATTCCAAGAGACGACCTTGATACCTGCCACCATGGCCCCTTTGTTCCTGTGCCCACTGGGCAATGACAGCAGTGGCTGGGGAGAGAAGATGACTGGCTTCCACAGACAGGTGGTGCTCAGGACTCATAGTGAGCCTACATAGACACACCAAGGCTGTGAATCTTTATGTGAGCAAAAAGGCTCATCTTTCTCCGTCGGAGGGGCTGGTAAGCTTGAACTATTGACCTTGGTGTTAGCAGTTCAATGTCCGCATGGAAGAGCAATTGACAATGATGTAAGAATGGACAGTTGATATTTTAAACAGTCTTTTAGAGATTGAATTTACAATTGTTTTGCTTATCAAACCATTGGAAACAAACGTTTATAAGGGACCAAATAAATAACAAGTATTCCTAAAGGGAAACATGATACCGTATAGAACAGAATACAAAAATTTCGCTCACTGCCATAAGTCCATGTTGATTTATTGTGACCCTATAGAACAGGGTAGAACAACTGCCCATGAGTTTCTGAGATTGTGACTTTACTGGAGCAGAAAGCCCTACGTTTCTCCCATGGAGCGACTGGTAGTTTTGAACTGCCTACTTTGAGGTTAGCAGCCCAATGTAGAACCTCTCTGACACTAGGGCTCCCTTGGAGCTATAGATGTAATGAAATACTATAAAACAATGAGAATGGAAAAAAATGACACAATGATACATATTAACTGAAAATGAACAAGGTATTGCTACATACAGTTGTATAGGTATATCACCAAGAGCTTAGGATCAATAAATGGCAAAATAAGTCAGACATAAAAAGAGCTCACATTGTATGAATTCACTTAATTAAGGATCAAAACTAGGGAAAATGGATTTCTGATGTTAGAAGTTGCGGACAGAGTCGGTGACTGGGAGGGGTTTCAAGTGGGAGTCTGCAATGTCGTTAGGTTCTCTTTTTCTATCTGTGAACTGGTTATGCATGTGTGCGCCTTTTGTAAAAGTGTTATGATATGTCCACATTTTTGCACATATACTCTAGGAGGAGAATGTAGAAGCACTGTATGAACTGTTATGAACAAGAGCTATCTTATGTGTAAAACCAAGGTATGAAATAGTATGAATCAAATATCAATTGGGTGAAAAGAAGGGGGGGGGGGAAGAAAAAGTGGAGATCCTAAAACCTTAAACCCAAAACATCCCCTAAAATCCTTTTGAGGAGCGCTGTTGGTGTAGTGGTTACGTGTTGGGCTGTGATCCACAAGGTCAGCAGTTTGAAACCACCAGCCGCTCTGCAGGAGAAAGGTGGGCCTTTCTACTCCTGTAAACATTACAGTCTCAGAAGCCCATAGCCAGTGTTCACTATGAGTCAGCATTAACTTGATAGCAGCAGATTTGATTTTTGGAAAGCCTTTTTAAAGCCATCCAATAAAAAAAAAAGCCATCCAATAGCTGAATCAGTAAAGAAGATCTGCTTTAGACATTGTGTTCTTTTAAAGAATAATCTGTCTGTGATCAGATTGACACAGGAACTTGGAAGGTTAGGTGAAAAGTTTAAGGGCCAGTGAGCTTATGTGTATGATGGAAATTTGGAACTGGAAAAGGACAGTGAGAATGGCTACATAATTTCATAAATATAATGAATGTTAGCAAATTGTAAATGTAGAAATGATCAAATTGGTATATATTTGTGTGTGCATTGTTTTAGGTCAGGGAGAAGACTTGAAGTTCAAATATAATTTACAGAGACCCCCTTGTTAAATCTTGAATGGGACAAAGTCCAGAAAAAACAAATCATCTGGTTGAGGGAGACCGTAAGCATGAGGCCATAATGGGGACTAAGGGATCCACAACAGCTAGGTCACATGGAAAACAAAGGAAGTCCCTTTAAAAGTCACGTTCCCAGCAGATCAGACCATCACAGTTGGAAATGTGACTACAGAAATGGGAGAGGGACCGTGATTGGAGTAAATACATTATTGCAGATTAGAAAAGTTTACAGGATTGGTTCAGGGCCCTCCAACCATCTTGGCCAGGGTATGAACGTGCAACCTCAGTACCCCAGTTCCCATCAAGGGCATACTCAGGCAAGTTCTTGAGGGCTAGACTACTCCTCACAAGGCTGGCCAGGGAAGTGGGTGGAAGCAAACAAACTCTGCCTGAGGGCAAAGCATTTTGCCTTGCTAGTTCAGAGTCATGGAGCTCTAGTGCCATAGGAGGTTATGGGTTTAGCGGTTAAACACAAAGTTTCACTCTTCAAAACCACCAGCCAGCTCCAGGGAAGAAAGATGAGGCTTTCTACTCCAATAAAAATATATAGTCTGGAGATAAAAAGCCCCAATTTAAGTTAACTGGGTTGATTCCTACTAGAGGGATAATGTGTGTGGGTCAGATGCTTGCAAAGTCCCTCAAGGCAATGCTGCCAGACTGCAGTCTCTGCTCCCTGCTGCTGGAGACAATGGATTGCTTCTCTCTAAAACTTGGAACCATTAGCTTGGTTCCAGTAGGTGGAGTTCACACCCTACTGATCATGATTCCTATGGAGATCCAGAACACAGGTCAAAGTTAAGCTGCCATCCTAAATTTTTTAATGTAGGATCCGCCCATTTTGTCACGTGTATACCCCCAATCCCTCCTCTTCCTATTGCAGGTATGCCCCTAGACCACCCCTTTTCACTGCTGTATCACATAGTGCAAGTCCTTCCTGTGATGTATGTCTTTACCCTCCCGTTTCCATTTCCCCTTGTCCTCCTTCCCTTCCCCCTCTCTCCACGTGGACCACCAAGCCACCAAGCGGGGCTGAGGTGAGCAATGCTACCATGATATGTGTGTGACTGCATTATTGTAATATCTCTTCTATTGCTCATGCTCTCTATGACTTTAATATTTATATCTCAACCCTTTATGTTTCCAGGGCTTTCAACGACATTGGGCATCTTTTCAATGTTTATGAATCATGCTTATGAACCTCTCTTCTGTTAGTTGTCTATGTGTATGCATTGCCTGTATTAAAAACACATACAACCGAGCAATTTGTCTGGAAAAATAATTTATAGAAACTTTATGTTAGATTACCATGCGTTTTGCATAGCCAATTGTTCTTTTAAAACACCTTTCTTGTCATTGTGATACCATGCTAAAAGGTAAAAATATCTGTATATAGTCAAATAGCTTTATCTTTCCTTTAAAGACATGAACCTTCCTGTCTTGCTTAAAGTTTCCACCTCACTAAAGCTAAATTGCTACTCTTGAAAATAATTCCCTCTAAGTTTTTAATGCTTTGAATATTTTATCGCTCTAATCCTCCTGGAGTTTATTTTTGAATGTAGTATGCTCCTTCCTTTGATTTCTTGTAAATTCAGCCAATTCAACCACTCATTAACCAAAGTATTCCTTTACCACTGGATTGTTTTGCCACCTTTGCTTTGCATAGCATATAGTTCTAAATTATATCCCAGACTACTGAATTATTTGCCAGAGGGGTTTTACTAATTGTACACTGGCATCACAATACGCGGGAGCTTCGGAAAGATCGTGGGAGAATGGAATGAAAAGAGAAGATAATTTCCCATGAATTTTTGAAGCCTCCTCGTACAGGTGCTTTACA
Source organism: Tenrec ecaudatus (assembly GCF_050624435.1). Lineage (NCBI taxonomy): Eukaryota > Metazoa > Chordata > Mammalia > Afrosoricida > Tenrecidae > Tenrec > Tenrec ecaudatus. The sequence continues at coordinate 32,316 of NC_134533.1, read as the reverse complement.
GTAAGTCGACATTAGGGTTTATAATCAATAAAAAATTCAACTGTGATCCAAGAATGAGGGGTGTGACATTTCCTGGTTGAGAGAAAAGCGAACAGGAGAGCAGAATACGAAAAGGATTGGTTAAACGATGAAACTGCAGCAAAGTGTTAGCTGTTATCACAAAAATGAACGCACAGAATAATATTCTTGAACTTGGAAGTGGGAATTTCAGCCTTTCAAGGGCATCCACTCTGCGGGGCAACATCCCCGCGCTCCCACGCTCAGGAAGGAGGGTCTGGGGTCTGCGGCGCCGCGGGGCACAAGTGGGGCGAAGGGCTGCGAGATAACGCCGAGGCAGAGGGGTCCCCGCGAGGCGGCTGCGGGCCGCTCCGGAAGGCAGGGGTCCCGGGGCTCTGCGATCCCTCAGGACCCGCCAGGAAAGGCTCCAGAAAGGCGGCTGGAGGTCCCGGCCGGCCGTGCAGCTCGCTGGGAGGCGCGGGCGCGCGTGCTCCGTCGGTCCGGGCGGCGGCGGCAGAGCGGGCCCTGAACGTGGGCGGCGGGTGGCGGAGTGCCGCGCCGGGCGGGCGGGAGGTGACGAGCGGGGCGACCGCGGCGGCTGGGGCTACTGACGGCGCACCGGATCCGGAGCGCGCTGCGCGGGGCGCCCGGCAGGTGAGAGCGGCGCGGGACCCGGATGCGGCGCGGCTGAGGGCGGCCGAGGGCGGGGGTCGCGGCGGCTACGGGGCCCCGCGCTGGCGGGCGGCGAGTTCCTGCAGGTCCCGGCCGGCGGCTCCGGCGCCCGTGCCGCGCTTCCTGCCGGCTCGGAGCACGCGCGCCCGGCGGCCCGCGGGACGCCTTGCTGAGGCGCGGCCGGAGGTCGCGGGCGGGCGCCTCCTGAGGGCGCCTCAGCGGAGAGCGGCGTTCGCGCCACGGCGTCTAGGCGGACGCCGCGGCCCGCCTGCCACTCAGGTGTCTCTTCCCGCAGAAGTGTGTGTTAGGAGCGGGAAGCCTGTGTGGTGGGCTCCACGGACGTGTTTTTAAATCCCAGCGCCGCCGAGGAGCCCTGGGGCCTCGCCCCCAACGCCCTGCTTTGCCCAAGGGGGTAAGAATGCGTGTCCAAAAGGTTGCCTGGCCAGAGCGCAAGTGTTTGTGAATGGTAGCGACTGGGAAGGCTGCACCTCGCTCCGCTGGCCGAAGCCTGGCTGCCGTGCGGGGTCACGTTTATTTCCCAGCTGCTGTGGTGTGGCTGCAAGCTCCGCTGGAGTAGCTCCTAAAGTTGGAGCCTGTCGTCGCCGGCGGGTAAAATAGCATCCCGGGGTCCCTTCCTAGAGTGCTTCCTAGCACAAGCACATGGCGACTCGGAATACCCGTCCCAGGTACCTGGGGGCTGAGGCAACCCAGTGAACGTAGGATAATTTACGGGAGGTCCCAAACTTGAAGTGCTTTGCTCTTTAAATAATCTTAAGTGTCGCTTTATCACTGGTTGCAGACTATAAACACCCAGAAAGTATGAAACATCTCTCTCCCCGCACCCCACTCCCCCAACCTCATTGCTACTTCTAAAGGGAGTGACAAGTGCTTTTGTAAACATCATCTTGGGCTGTTACTGTCTGGCGAAGTCATCACAATTAAATTAGATGAGTACTTATTTTGAAGCACTGAATGGCTGTTTGGAAATAGGATTCCTAATAAAATCATCTCCAGAGAGTCAGAATTCTCAGCAGTTCATTAATCGTGGGGGTTTTTTTCTTCCAAAAGCTACATTGTAAAAGGTTTTAGTGGAAAAGCAGAAGTATTTCAGAATACTGTAGCATAGGATAGAATCTTAACCGAGTTTCCCAAGGCAGGTGTGAGCAAATCTAAACCTTAACCGAATTTACTTCTCCAAAGCAAAAGTGATATACAAAATCAACAACTCTGTTTTACATCCCTGTTCATGGGGATGTTCTAGTGGCAGGGGTGCCATTTAGAAGTGGGGAAAATGGGAGTTTTGATTTATGGCTGCTTTACACCTCTGATTTTAGATCCAGCTTGCTCTGAATATCAACAAAACCGATTGGGAGGTGGGTGGGGGACATAGGAACCTTGTAGTCTATCCTGTGTTCCTCTTTGTGTTATTCAGACTGTCCTCCTGTAAGAGGGGACCGCCAGAGGGGAAGCGTTACTAGGCATTATGGAAAACACTGGTGTCAGAAGTTTGATCTTGGCTCAAGCTCTGGACTGGATTTTACAAAGTGTCACTCCATCTCTCTGGCTTTCTGGCCCTCCTTTTTTAAACATTAATTAATAGAATTTGGGTGGAGGAGGGGGTGGGCCGGACTTGAGAAACATATAAAGGACACTCCCAGAATACTGCCTTTTTTAAAAGTTCTTTTGTATTTTATTTTTATAATCATTTTATTAGGGGCTCATACAACTCTTATCACAATTCATACATACATCAATTGTGTAAAGCACACCTATACATTGATTGCCCTCATCATTCTCAAAACATTTGCTCTGCACTGAAGCCCTTGGCATCAGGACCTCATTTTTTCCCCTCTCCCCACTCCCTCATGAACCTTTGAAAATTTATAAATTATTGTTTTGTCATATCTTGCCCTGTCCGACATCTGCGTTCACCCACTTTTCTGTTGTCCATCCCCCAGGGAGGAGGTCACATGTAGATCCTTGTAATCGGTGTCCTCTTTGATACTGCCTTTTTATTGCTGTCTTCCTACTTTATTTTTCTTTCTGTCTCTTGTTAGTTTTTCTCCTTTCCCCATCTTCCCTTTCCTCTATTCTTCCTCTCCTTGTAGGACACCACAGGGCTTCTGGCCTCTCTTTGTCCTTTTCTGCCTGTATTCTCAGGTGAGCTTATCTTGCCCAGTGATTTGAATATTATCAGTAAACTGTCTACCTCTGATGTTTATCTCCTTGATAAACATACAAGCTCTCTTCACTTGATTTGTCTTTAGGTATCTGAATGTGTCCAGATTTCCACTCATCAGCCTAGCTCCTGCCTCCGGAAGTCTTTTCACACAAAAAAGCACCAGTATCTCTCACAAACCTGTGAAGTAAGAGTTTTGAAAGTCATCCTTAATTCATTTGCCAGTGTGTTGATTACAACTCATAGTGACCCTATGGGACAGAGCAGAACTGCCCCTTTGGCTATCTGAGATTTTACTGGAACAGAAAGCCTTAGGATACAGCTGGCTTGGTGGTTAGCACCTATTTGCCTTCCCCACTACCCACCCCCAGGGCTTCTTTGCCCTTCAGTCTTGTTGTTAGTTGCCATTCAGTCATTTCAGTTCAGCCCTGTGTACATTTGAGGGAAAGTTTTCCTGGTCCTGCATTGTTCTTACATTTGCTGCACCCATTGTTGTAGCCACTGTGTCAATAGCACCTCTAAAATATATCCTTAATCTACTTGTTCTGTTATTATTTCCATTACCCCAATTCAAACTGCAAATGGTACTTAATTAGCCTCCTTTCCTTTGCCTTGCTCTCTTGGAGTCATTTAAGGTTGCTTCCTTTTTTTCTTTTTAATCATTTTATTATGGGCTCTTACAGCTCTTACCACAATTTCTGATTTCTTTCAACCACCTTCATATAAGGTATGTGAATACAGGGACTTTGTTTGCCTTCTCTAGAGTATCCCTAGCATCCAGAATAGTGCCTGAAACATTTAACCAATGTTGAATGTGAAATGAATGCATGAATAGAATCTGTAATAACATCTTCTGATTCCACATATAGCATGTACTGAAAGGTCTCAGATTTGTACAACTGAGGAAATAACCGGGGACCTAGAGTTAACCTCTTAGGTTTTCTTACTCGGTCTTCATTAACAGCTGCCACCTTTGTCTTCATAAAGGTACTCTATCCATGAAGAAGATAAGCATTTAGACGCTGTCATTGATTACAAAAGCAAATGTGAATTTCTCAGTCATGCTCATGTGCACTAGATTATTAGCATTTTGGCAACCAAGGGACTAAACAAGCTTTCTCAGTTTTGATCTTTTGGGGCATCAAATTTGGTCTTGAGAGTTGATTGGTTCTAGGATGTGGTAATTTGGTCATCATCACAATCCTATAGGAAACATTTCAGATTTGTGCAAGGAGTCGATTTAGTTCACTTTCACCGTTTTTTCTCTCTCTCTTTTTTCCATCTAAAAATTACCCACTATGTGTGTGTGTGTGTGTAACTGTGCATGTGCACATATGTATCCTTGGAACCACAGCCATCAAGGTGGCTCTTGTTCATAGCGACCCTATATACTAAGTGCTTCTTTGAGAGCTCAGTTTTGTTATAGTAGAGCCCCTGTGCAGCACAAGCACATACCCACTTAGCTACTAACTAGGCTAAGAATAGAAAGATAGTGGATCAAACCAGCCAAAAGTGCCTTGAAGGAAAAGGCCTGGCAGTGTACTTAACAGAGCACAGTGATTGAGAATCATATGGAGCAGAGTTACGAAGCTCACTGTGAATCAGAATCGACTTGATTGCAGCTGCTTATGGTGGTGTGACCCACAGGGGCAGTTCTACCCTGCCCAGTAGGGTCATTATGCGTCAGAATTGAGTCGGTGGCACTGAGTTTGGTTTGTTTTTGATTCAGTGGAAGATGTAAAGAGGCTTTCTACTTCCGTTAACAGTTACAATCTCAGAAACTCACAGGGGCAGGAGTTCTGCCCTTACAGGGTCCATGTGAGTCAGCATGGACTCAATGGCTATAAGTTTATATTAATTTAAATCATGGTTTTGATCTGATTCCATCATGGCTGATGAAGCAAAATCAGAAGAGACTCAACATTTTAAAATTTGCATGAAGTAGAAAGAAAACCAGAATGGGAAACATTATAGATTTTATCCCTGGATTAGAGGATTTGGAAGAGGGTTAGGGAGTCCTTTTAGGAATCTAATTCAGAAGATTGGATTGTTACCAGGTGGGTGGATAATACACATTCGAAATGGTGCATTTGCTGCCATCTTTGAGCAGGACAGCCTTGTTTCTGATTGCAGGCTAAGAGAGTGGCTAGGCGTTGCTTGGGCTGCCCTTGTTTTGTAAGAGGGAGATTCAGTTTCTAACAGAGCATAGACTGTAACTTTTCCCAGTCTTTTTCAGTTTTTTTTTCATTGGTGAGGACATACATCACAGGAAGGGGCTGTGCTATAGGTAATACAGTAATTAGAGGGGGTGGTCTAGGGAAATACACTCAGTAAGAAGAGGAGGGGTTGGGGGTATACATGTGACAAGATGGGCTTATCCTACATTTAGGATGGCAGCCTAACCTTGGTCGTCCTTGGACGGGTTTGACCTCTCTAGTGTCTCCTACAAAGAAACAGACAACTACTATCCTTATCAGAAGGGAGTAGACCCTACTTGTTGTGGGATAAACAGTGCTTCTCCATTGTCTTCCTTGTCCATCTTTTTTCAAACGTGGTTGTGTCCTTTTAAAGGGAGTCCATCAGTTTTATTCTGTAAAAAACAGAAATGCCACGGGAGCAGATGAAGGGGCAGGAGGAGAGAGTGGAGCACAACCTGGCCCACCAGGCCGTGAGGATGATGTTCCTGAGTAGAGCAGCCAGTCCACAGAGAGAACAACATGGCTGGCCCTACTATGAGACATGATGCCCCACAGTAACTAAGGGCGATACAGGGGACAGCACCGGAGACACAGTGTGGGAATTGCACCTGACCTGATGCCACCACACCGAGGCAAATCACTGGGGTAGTGCAGCGGAACAGCAAGGGAATGGAGTGGCAAGGTCCCCAGGGAATGCTGAAAGTGGACTTTGGGGCCAGGGCGTGGTGCCCCAACAGACTGGACTGGAAAACGCTCCTAAGGGCCAGCAAACGATCCCTGAACTAACTACAAGCTTTTCTCTTGTGAAAAAAAAAAAAGAAAAAAAGAAATGCATATCCTTTTCTCCAGGTGAATGGACCTGGACCCCAAACACGGTTTCCATCATCCTCAGATTTCTTAGGATCAGTTTTCTCTGTAGAATTGAAAATGTGTTTATATTCCCTAATTTTACTACAAGCTTTTATTAAGGAGAAAAATTTTTTAGTTAAAATGACTAAATGAACTTTGTCACACATAAGATTCCTCTTCTCCCCCTTCTGTTTTAACAATTTAAATATTAAAGCATTGCTAGCAGTCTCAGTTACCTTGCTAGGTCTTGAACCAGTAAAAATACTAGTTAGATAGCCTTCATTGTTATGTAAATACTGGCTCCCAATCACTCAGAGAATTAAGAGAGCTAACTAATTGGGAGAACTTATTATCATACCTTGAAAGACTGAAAAAAATGCTTAATAAATTTGTTCAGCTGATCTTGAAGTAACTTACAAGCAGACATTTTTTTCTCCAAGCTTACCAATAAGGTTATAGGCTCAATTAAGACATTTTGCTTTTCAGGCTTCTCACACTGTATGATTTTACCTTGCAATATTCTGTCTTGGTTAACTTCACTCATTCCCTCTAGGCTGGCTTTAGGGGAAGTTAATGGGAGGGTCTTAGGCCCTCCTGAATGCCCTAAGGAAATGACCCGGCATCCACAGTTAACAAACCTTTTTCTTTCAATTTCTAATTCCATGTGGGGGCGCTGTTTCTCCACAACAGCATTCCAGAAAACCGCTTGATTTAAAGGGTGGTCAAACTTCTCAAGTACTCTTTCCTGATAGGTATACATTTTTACTCTAGAAATTCAAGGAAGGAAAAATTGGCTTGAGCGATCCTCCTTTTTTATAAACCATGGTATATCAGAACTCATTACTGCCTTAATTTCTTCTTCACAATCCTGACCAATAACTCCAGCAACACTTTGAGAATTTATGTTGGACTTTCTTAATAAACATCCTATAGTTCTTTTAGGTAGCGGACCCCAATTACTGCTCTTCATTTCTGATTCAATCACAGCTTTTGGCTTTTCCTCACAACTCTTATCAACTCCAGTATCAATTTTAATTTCTTGATTACTAAGGTTAAATCTTCCTGATAGAAACTGTATTAATCTTTCAATAAGAGGTTCCTGCTTTTTACGATCAAACTCCAGTGAGGGCTTCTGAGCCATCTCTTGGTTATTCAAACCAACTGCAGTGAGAATGGAGACTAGGTTTTTGCCTGTTTGGCCAAGTCTGGTCTCCTGCTGTGAGGCTACGAGATAACTGCCATTTCTCTCAAAGATCTTCTTTGCTCCAGTAGGCAGACACCTTGCCTCCCACGCTCTGCTAGGAGGGTTCTGCATCAAGCTCCTTCCACTATTTTCCCTCCGGGAAGTCTTTCCTAATGGCAACCCTTCACTGTTGATCTTTGAACGACATTGGCACGCCCAATGAGTTCCCTTCCTACAGTGGAGGCAAAGTTCAGGTTCTTTTAAACCCGATCTCCATGGTCCTGGCCCATGCTCTGACATTGGCCGCAGCCTGGTGTGCGTACACTCTCTTTGAAGATGACTTGCCTTCCCACAACTAAAGCACTTTCTACTGGTCTGATGTAGTTTGCCAATGTAGCTGCCTTGAGGTCTGCCTTGTATGCCTCTGCCTCTACATTCCTGCATATCCTAAAATAACCCAGCAAAGTGCCCTGTTCCCTGTAGGGACGCAAGGCATTTTTACAGTGCTTATTAGAGAAATCATAAGATAGATTATGCACTAGGTCTTTTGCTGCCTGAACATTCTTCACACACTTGGAAATAGCATCTTCCAGTCGGGACACAAAGTCAGCATAAGGCTCATCATTCCGTTGTCTTATAGCCGTGTAACTCGGCTTTCTCTCTTCTGATGGAATTATCTTTTCCCAGACCCTTAAGCAAACCTCACGCATCTGTCCTATTGTCTGTTCAGTAAACTGTAGTTGAGACTCCTCAACTGTAATATAATTCGCATCCCCTAGCAATTGATGAATTCCTGTATCTATCCCATCCTCAGCATTCTTCCGAGCTTGTACAAGGGCTGCTTCCTTCCATAGCATTTGATATCGCAAGGATTCTGAAGAGTAAAGACAAATTCTCGCTAAAGCTCTCCAGTCTGTAGGTGTCCAGCTCTCACTCTGCTAGAGCCCTTATCAAGCTAATTACAAAATGTGAGTCTGGGCCATAATCATTGATTGCCTGCTTGAAATCTTTTAGCAACTTAAAGGGAAAGGCATTATGAATTTCTTTTGGTTGTTTTCCCTTAAGTCTGTCTGCTAACAACTCTAACAGGATAAGACATTTTACATTCTAAATCTCCTTCTGCAATCCCTCTTCCTACTTTGGATAGTAAAGGTGCTTTCCTATACTTTGCTTCTTTTTTTTTTAAATTTTTTTATTTTAACAATTTATTGGGGCTCATACAATTCTTTTCACAGTTCATACATATACATACATCAATTGTATAAAGCACATCTGTACAGTCTTTGCCCTAATCATTTTTTTCTCTTTTCTTCTTTTACATTTTATTAGGGACTCATACAACTCTTACCACAATCCATACATATACATACATCAATTGTATAAAGCACATCCATACATTCCCTGCCCCAATCATTCTCAAGGCATTTGCTCTCCACTTAAGCCCCTTGCATCAGGTCCTGTTTTTTTTTTCCCCCTCCCTCCCCATTCCCCCCTCCCTCATATGCCCTTGGTAATTTATACATAGTTATTTTGTCATATCTTGCCCTATCCGGAGTCTTATGTCTATTCTCTGAACTACTCTTTTCAATCTGTCTATCTTGGAGTTCCACTTCCTGAACTTCACCTTCAGTGCTAGCTCTCCTAGTTTGCATTTCTTTGGAGCTAATCTCTCTACCTCCAGGGCCGACTTGCTTCATTGTTTTACAATCTCTGGCCTTTCTTACACTAAATTCCAGCAGGAGAGCAGCTGCTTTTACTATGTCCCCTTCTGACTCAGGCTCTGTTCTTTTAGCTCTGCCTAAAATTTTCTCATCTGCCTGAAACCCGTTCTGACAGCTTCTCATCTGATTTAAGTTTGGGCATCTTAGCCATTGCCTGTTCTGCTTCTTGGCTTTCTCTACCTTTGAAAGCAAGGGAGCTTCCTGGGATTGCTTTATAGCCATGCTTTGGATCTTGCAATCCACTGCCTCTAGTACTGTATCACCTTTAAACCTTCGGAGTCTGCAGTCTCGCAAGAGCATATAGGCTTTGGCCATGAGGTTCTGTTCTAGAATTGGAGGCATTAGATAACAAATCAATCCTTGCCTTTTCAGTTTTTCATAAAGTTTCATCACCTAGATCATGCTTATTCACAGACACTTTAGCTTGCTTTTCTAGATTTGAATAGACACATGACTTCTCACTAGACTGATCATCCTCATTCTCTTCCTCCTGCAAAAGTTTTAAAACCATCTTAACTTGAACCCTTCTCCATAGGGATACTCTCCATAGGGATACTCCACTTCTCCATAGGGATACTCTCCTCATCTCTGTGCTTCCTTTAAGTTTACAATGACCTCCTCCCAGGTCTCTAAATCAAAAGTTCCTTCCTCTGGGAACCATGGATTATACCTTTTTACTACTTTTAGAAAACATTGTATCTTTTTTCTTCATTACTTTTACACCTTGTCCTTTCAGTAAGTAGATGAGCATGGTAACATAAATTTCAGGTTTACTTTTACCTTGCTCCTATTATCCTCTTTAAAATACTCATTCACTATTTCCACTACTTCTCTCTCAGTCCCCACACTTGATCCTCACATCACACATTTTCAAATTCACTGTACATTCCGGTGGGGCTGTATAATTGTTACATGGGGTATAATTCATATTGTCCCCCGTTGTGCGCCATTTGTCAGGGGAAGCCATCCTCATGCTGGGGCTCCAGCCTCCAGCCCAGTCCTCGAGCCTCCTGCCTGGTCTCCATCCCACCTCCCTTCGTCCCACACTGTGCGTGGACCTGGCGGGTAAGATCATGGCCATCCAGGAGGTGAGCATGCTACCATGAATTGTGTCTGACTGCATTATTGTAATGTCTCTTCTATCATTCATGCTCCCGATGACTTTAAGATAATACTTATATATCTCTACCATACAACTGTGCTTATTGAACCCAAGATTAGTGGTGGGGGGCTGGCACCCCAACTCATACCACAGTACACACCATTTGTCTAGTTCTTCAGTGCTTCTTCTCCCACTCACCCACTCCAACCATCATGACCTTAGCTCTACCTTACAAAGCCGGCTAGACCAGAGAATGTACACTGGTACAGATAAGAACTCTCAACACACAGAATCCAGGACAGATAAACCCTTCAGGAAAAGTAATGGGAGTAGTGATACCATGAGGGTAGGGGGAAGATAGGGGAAACAGATAGCAATGATTGATGTATTAACACCCACACCCCAGGGGGACAAGCAACAGAAACATTGGTGGAGTCAGACAGTGGACACTGTAAGATATGAAATTATAATTTATCAAGGTTTCATAAGGGTGGTAGAGTGGGAGAGAAGGGGGAAAAAGGAGCTGATACCAAGGGGTCAAGTATAAAGAAAATGTTTTGAAAATGATGATGGCACCATAGGTACAAATGTGCTTGATACAATTGATTGCTTTAAGAACTGTAAGAGCCCCCATAAAATGATTTATTTTTTTTAAGTGTTTAGGCAGATCTGAATGAGGCTAGATCGAGAAACAATAGTTTCAGAATTTGATAATTTTGCTTAATAACCAAACTGAAAACTCACTGCCATTGCATCTTTTGTGACTCACAGCAACCCTGACTTTGAGCAACCCTATTGGACAGGGTAGAGCAGCCCCTGTGAGTTTCTGAGATTGCAACTCTTTACAGGGGTAGAAAGCCCTAACGTTTCTCTCTCAGAGTGACTGGTGGTTTTGAACTATATTGGTAGCAGCCCAAGTGAAAACCACTATGCCACCAGGGCTCCCTGTGCAACATAGCGGGAGCTGTTGTTCTCCAAAACATTCACTTTGCTATTTCTTTTATAAGAAGCCAATTCATTTGGCAGCTTAATTCTGTTCCAGTTTTCTTATCTAGAAAATGTGGTGACAGTGTGAAGCTGTTTGTTGTAATTTATGTGAACATAATTTGAGTGATCTAGACCAAGTGAGCTGACTGGTCAAAAATCAGACCTGTGGATTGCCAAATTGGTTCTGCTGAGATTGGGGCTTTGCTGGATCCACAGGCTTCCTGAAAACTGTGTCCGAGAAGCTCTGCATTTTAGAGCTACATTTTATAGTTGAAAGAGAGGCCTAAGGAGGGTGGGAGTCCTTAAGCTCTAAGACCTTAATGCTGTCATTGTTGTGTTCTTTTAGTGTACCTGCAGTTTCCCCGCTGCAGTGGGAACCATTGAAACATCTGTTCTCATTCTCTGAGATGGTGTGCCACCCCACTCCACACCACCACCACCTCATCCCTTTCTCTTATTGTAGAGATAATCCCCCTTCCATATGTATCTCAGATATACAATTAATGAAGAAAGACAAAACTAGGAGATATGATTTAGATGAAGGAGACCATCAGCATGAGGCCATAATGGGGTCCAAAGGCTGTGTGGCCATGTTGCTAATTATAGAAATGGATGAAATCTGCCACAAAAATGTGATTGGAGGCAGAGCAATTCATCACTGTCTCAGGCAGGACTACATAAGTGAGAATGGGGCCATTATTGAGACACGGATACGAGCACAGATTAGAAAGGCTTACTGGATTTGTTCTGGGGCCTTCCGACCACCTATGACTCATGACCATAGGGTCTTAGAGTTTCTCAGTTTCCATAGAGGACCTTCCCAGGGAAGTCCCAGAGGGCAGATTGCTCCTCTCTGCTCTGGCTACTTGTTGTTGCGTGCCATTGAGGACACTTGGATTTGTTTGACCTCATATACAATCGAATGAAACTCTGTAGGGTCGTGCACCATCCTCAAAATTGTTGCTGTGCCTGAGCCACCGATGAAGCCACTGAATCCATCCACTTCTTCAAGGACTTCCTCTTTTTCATTTCTTCTCCACCTTACAAAATAGGATGTTCTTCTCCAGGGACTGGTCTCTCCTGACAACATGTCCAAAGTATGTAAGATGGTGTCTTGCCATTCTTGCCTCTAAGGAGCACTCTGGCCTTATTTCTTCTGATACAGATTGGTCAGTCCTTCAGCAGTCCATGGTACTGTCAGTAGTCTTCTGGTGGACCACAATTCCATGCATCTGTTCTTCTACAGCCTTCCTTATTCAGTGTCTAACTTTCACATGCATATGATGCAGTGGAAAATAGCATGGCCTAGGTCATGTGCACCTTAGTCCTCAGAGTAACATCATTGTTCTTCAACACTATAAAGAGGTGTTCTGCAGCAGATTTACCCATTACAATACATCTTTTGATCTCTTGACTGCTGTTTCCATGAACATTGATAGTGGATCTAAGCAAGACAAAATCCTTGACAACTTAAGCCCTTTTCTCTGTTTATCTCTGTTTATTACCTATTGGTCCAGTTGTGGGGATTTTGGTCTTCCTTATATTGAATTGTAACCCATATTGAAGGTTACAATCCTTGATCTTCAGCAAGTGGTTCAATTCCTCCTCACTTTCAGCAAACAAATGTTGTCATATATGTACACAAGCGGGCTCCCAAAAGTTAGTGGAACAAGGAATCAAAAGAGAATAGAATTTTTCAGGAATTTTTTGAAATAACAGTGTGTGCTTGTGTGAGTAAGTGTGTGTGTGTGTGTGTGTGTGAGAGAGAGAGAGAGAGAGAGAGAGAGAGAGAGAGAGAGAGAGAGAGAGAGAGAAAAGAAGATGTGGGCATAAAGCAAACATCAAGCAACATAAGGGAGAATGCTGTTGGCTGCTGTTGAACTGATTCCTGTGCACATGCACAGTGACCTGCTGTGTGCACCATAGTGACCCCCTCAGAAGCAGATCATCAAGCCTACATTTCAACTGAAATTCTGAGAATTAACAATTTTCAGAAGTCTGTGGACAACAGTGAAAACCCAAATTCTATTTGCACAGTCCCCACGTGGATTAAGCTGCCAGTGAATTCCTTCAGACCATTGACCAGGGATGTGAACACTCTTGCCACCAGGCAGAGGGCATTGGAAAGTGGATTACCCCTTAGGCAGCCCATGGTGGGGCTTAGAGACTTGCCTGAGTGTATCCTTGAATCGAGGCTGCCGTTCTGGGCTGCACAGTCATGAGTCATGCCCCCAATGCCTTGGTTGTTCGGCCCTGGACCAGTCTTGTAAACTGTACTGTTTAACATATCTGAGTTTGCTTTCAGGGACACCTTAAGTCTAGTCCCCTTGAATCCTAGGGCCTGGAGTCCTCCTCCTCATCAGAAACAATCTCTGTGCAGGTGTGCTGGTATATGAACTCTGAGCCCTCTCCCTAAAACCAAAAAATAAAACCCAAACTCACTGTCATCAAGTCACTGCTGACTCACAGTGACCCTCTGAGTTTCTGAGACTGTAACTGTCTATGGCAGTAGAAAAACCAATCTTTCTCAGAGCTGATGGTAGTTTTGAGCTGCCAACCATGTTTCTCTGGTGGGAAATACCTCAGTCCTTGGCATTACAGGAGAAAGAATTCATGTCGAAGACTAATTGGTGATCCAAATGGGTTTTTATTAAGGAGAGAAGGTGATAGAGAAGAGAGGAGAGGAGAATAGAAAGAAGGGAGAGAGGGGGGAGGGGGAAAGAAAGGATTGAGAGAGAGAGACCACAGCAAAAGAGGGAGGTGGTCTCCAGGTTTGGCCTTTAGTGCCTTTGGCTGGGAGGCGTGGTCGACATTACTGGTTGACCCCATTGGCTAAATTAAGCCCAACTGGCCTGGTTTGCGCCCACCTAGGTGCACTGCCTGCCTCAAGTGCCTGAATTTGGAGCCTGCCCAGTAGACACCCTGGTCCCAGCTCTAGCTACCTAACATAAAACTACACCACAACACTACTCCCTCCTAAACAGCATAGCTAAAAATATGAGTTGAGCGGAGAAATTGGTTCTTAAAAGAAAACAACCAATTGTCATTTTAAATTTCACTTGATGATGTAGAGGGAACCAAGAGAGCATTCCATCCCTCAGATTACTTGTAAACTACTGTAGAAACCGCCAGAAAGCCAGCAATTGCCTGCAAGACTGAGGTAAGAATCTCAAGGTTGACTCCCAAAAACGTAGGCATTGCTATAGAGTTGATTCTGACCCATAGCAACCTTACACAGGACAGGGTAGAACTACCTCTGAGTTTCCAAGTCTGAAACTCTCTATTTTTGTAAATCATTTTATTGGGGGCCCTTACAGCTCTTATAACAATCCATACATCAATTTTGTCAAGCACATTTGTACATATGCTATAATCATCATTTTCTTTCAATGTGAGCGTATCAGCTCCTTTTATTTCCCTCCTTCCCAACCCTCCCTACCTCATGAACACTTGATAAATTATAAATTATTATTTTTCATATTGTACAGAATCTGCTGTCTCCATTCACCCAAGTTCTTGTTGTTCATGCCCCCCAGTCACCCTCCAGGGGGGCGTGGTTATACAGTGATAATTGCAGTCAGTTCCCCCTTTCACCCCCCACCTTCCCCCTACCCTCGTGGTATCGCTACTCCCATTACTGCTCCTAAGGGGTTTATCTGTCCTGAATTCTGTATGTCCAGAGCTCTTATCTGCACCAGTGTACATGCTTTGGTCTAGCCGCATTTGTAAGGTAGAACTGGAGTCATGATACTGAGGTGGAGGCTGGGAGAGTCTGTAACTCTTTACAGGAGTAGAAAGCTTCACAGGAAAGTGAATTTGAGGCTGAGACGTTGGGAAAAGTTTGGTCAAGATAAACAGATGTGGAGTGGTGTAGGGAAGGAAAGATTAAAAATAACCTGGTCCAGGATCCTCACAAATTTTAAGTTCATTTAGACTCTCTCTAGGGAGGAAGGAGGAAGAGCTATCAACAGGAAGGCTGTGTCATGCTTACAGCCTCTACCAAAATGCTTCCTGACTCTTCTCAGAAATTCTCCCAGGTGCTACCAGCCTCCTGAGTCTGAGAATGGTTCCTCTATGTTCTTATTAAGCTGAGGAAGGTTGGCACAAAAATATTTGGGAATCCAAGGACCATGGTGAGGTCATTTCAGGGGGTCATGAGGAATGACTAGTAGGGAATTCAGTCAAATTAAAGGGCTTAGCAATTTGAATACCAGCTGACGGACCTTGATCAAGCCTCTTTACCTTTCTGGGTCAATTAAAAAAAATAATTTTTTTACCAGGTTTCTACTATATGTCCTCACCTGTAATTAGGGGGCTTGCATGCCCCCGGAGAATATAAAAACCTGGGTTAGCATCAAATATCTCTCTCTCCACGTAGACCACCAAGCGCGGCTGAGCTGAGTGTGCTACTATGAATTGTGTCTGACTCCATTTATTTCAATATTTCTCTTTCTCTCATGCTCTGTAACTTTACTATAATATTTATTTATTATCGCTATACAATTGCGCCCACCGGACTCATAATGATGTGTTAGGGGCTGGCTTCCCCTGACACCTGATGCTTATTCTTCTTCTGTCACCTCTGCCCCCACCCCACCCCCCCACCTTTCTTCCCTTCCTCCTCTTCCCACTGTTGGCCACACCATTGCTGTGTGTGTTGCTCGACCTTTTTTGTGCAGGTCTCTGCAGGCAGTTGGGAGAAGAAGCGAAGTGAAAGGGACTGAACATGCCACTATCTGTGGGCAGGACAGGATGTCTGATGCTTTGCTGGCTCTTTGATATGTGAGACCAGCAGCCAAACCTACTCCTTTAAGAGCCTGGAGATGATGACTGAAGCCCTTATGCAAATATTTTTACCTTACTTTTATTGTTCTTTATGTAAAGTGACGGGCTGGGCAATTTGTTTTTAAGACTCCAAGCTCAAACATTCCAAGAAAGTAAGCATTCAAATGTTAAATGCAGGAATTACAAATACTCCTTGACTGGGATGGGCATGCTCTGCTCCCTACTGCTGGAGACAATGGATTAATTCTCCCTCAAGCTTGCAACCAATAGCTTGTTTCCTGTAGGTGGAGTTCACACCCTACTGATATGGTTCATATGGAGATCCAGACCGGTCAAAGTTAAGCTGCCATCCTAAATGTAGGATCCGCCCATCTTGTCACAAGTATACGCCCAATCCCTCCTCTTCCTATTGCGTGCATGGAAGGCGTGGGTCTGGGGGTCCCGGGGCTCTTCAGGGACCCGCCAGTCATTCAGCTCCATGGGAGGGCGCAGGCGCGCATGCTCCGACGGTCGGTGCGGCGGCGACGACGGCGGGCAGGCGGAGTGCCAAGCCCGGCGGGCGGGAGGTGACGAGCGGGGCGGCCCCGGCGGCTGGGGCTACTGACGGCGCACAGGATCCGGAGCGCGCTGCGCGGGGCGCCGGGCAGGTGAGAGCGGAGGCGCGGGACCCGGATACGGCGCGGCTGAGGGCGGCCAAGGGCGGGGGTCGCGACGGCGCCTGGGCCCCGCGCTGGCCGCGGCGAGTTCCTGGAGGTCCCGGCCGGCGGCTCCGTCGCCCATGCCGCGCTTCCTGCCGGCTCGGAGGTCGCGCGCCAGGCGGCCCGCGGGACGCCTTGCTGAGGCGCGGCCGGATGTCCCCGGCCGGCGGGTGGCGCATTCGGGCGCCTCCTCAGGGCGCCTCAGCGGAGAGCGGCGTTCGCGACATCGCGTCTACGCGGGCGCCCCGGACCCGCCTGCCACTCAGGTGTCTCTTCACGCAGAAGTGTGTTTTAGGAGCGGGAAACCTGTGGTGGGCTTCACGGACGTGTTTTTAAATACCAGCGCTGCCGAGGAGCCCTGGGGCCTCGCCCCCAACGCCCTGCTTTGCCCAAGGGGGTAAGAATGCGTGTCCAAAAAGCTGCCTGGCCAGAGCGCAAGTGCTTGTGAATGGTAGCGACTGGGAAGGCTGCACCTCGCTTCGCTGGCCGAAGCCTGGCTTCTGTGCGGGGTCACGTTTATTTCCGAGCTGCTGTGGTGTGGCTGCAAGCTCCGCTGGAGTAGCTCCTAAAGTTGGAGCCTGTCGTCGGCGGGTAAAATAGCATCCCGGGGCCCCTTCCTAGAGTGCTTCCTAGCACAAGCACATGGCGACTTGGAATACCTGTCCCAGGTACCCAGTGGGGGTTGGCTGCTGAGGCAACCCAGTGAACGTAGCGGGAGGTCCCAAACTTGAAGTGCTTTGCTCTTTAAATAATCTTAAGTGTCACTTTATCACTGGTTGCAGACTATAAACACACCGAAAGTATGAAACACCCACTCCCCGCACCCCCCCCTCCACCAACCGCATTGGCACTTCTAAAGGGAGTGACAAGTGCCTTTGTAAACATCATCTTGGGCTGTTACTGTCTGGTGAAGTCATAATTAAATTAGATGAGTACTTATTTTGAAGCACTGAATGGCTGTTTGGGAATAGTACTCCTAAAAAAATCATCTCCAGAGAGTCAGAATCGGGGTTTTTTTTCTTCCAAAAGCTGCATTGTAAGGTTTCAGTGGAAAAGCAGAAGTGTTTGAGTGTAATGTAGCTAGCATAGGAGAATAGAATCTTAACCGAGTTTCCCAAGGCAGGTGTGAGCAAATCTAAACCTGAACCGAATTTACTTCTCCAAAGCACAAGTGATACACAAAATCAACAACTCTGCCTGACAGCCCTGTTCATGGGGATTTTCTACTGGGAGGGGTGTTATTTAGAAGTGGGGAAAATGGGAGTTTTCATTTATTGTTGCTTTACACCGCTGACCTGTGTTTCTTGGAGACTCATCCATAAAGATTTTAGATCCATCTTGCTATGAATATCAACCAAACCGATTGGGATTGGGGTGGTGGGCATATGAACCTTGTAGTCTATCCTGTGTTCCTCTTTGTGTTATTCAGACTGTCCTGTAAAAGGTGAAACGCCACAGCGGAAGCATTAATAGTCATTATAAAAGACACTGGTGTCTGAAGTCTGATCTTGGCTCAAGCTCTGGACTGGAGTTTAAACAATGTCACTCCACATCTCTGGCTTTCTGGATATCTTTTTTTTTTTTTTGGATATCTTTTTTTAACATTAATTAATTCAAACTGAAAATGATACTTAATTAGCCTCCTTTCCTCGGGTCTTGCTCTCTTGGAGTTATTTAAGAGTGCTTTCTTTTTTCTTGTTTAATCATTTTATTAGGGCTCTTTCAGCTCTTATCACAATTTAAGATTTCTTTCTTCCACCTTCATATAAGGTATGTGAATATAGGCACTATGCCTTCTCTAGAGTATCCCCAGCATCCAGAATAGTGCCTGAAACATTTAACCAATGTCGAATGTGAACTGAATGTATATATGAAATCTGTAATAACATCTTCTGATCCCACATATAGCATGTACTGAAAGGTCTCAGATTTGTACAACTGAGGAAATAAACAGGAGACCTAGAGTTAACTTCTTAGATGTTCTTTCTCAATCTTCATTAACAGCTGCTGGAAGGTCCTCTATCCATGAAGAAGTTAAGTATTTAGACGCTGTCATTGATTACAAAAGCAAATGTGAATTTCTCAGTCATGCTCATGTATACTAGATTATTAGCATTTTGGCAACAAGGGACTCAACAAGCTTTCTCAGTGTTGATCTTTTGGTGCATCAAATGACAGTTGATTGGTTCTAGGATGTGGTAATTTGATCAACATCACAATCCTATTGGGAACTTTTCAGATTTGTGCAGGGGGTAGATTTAGTTCACTTTCATTGTTTCTCTTTTTCATCTAAAAATTACTCACTGTGTGTGTAACTGTGCATGTGCACGTATGTATCCTTGGAACCACAGGCATCAAGGTGGCTCTGGTTCATAGTGACCCTATATACTAACTACTTCTTTGAGATCTCCTTTGGTTATAGTAGAGGCCCTGGGCAGCACAGACATGTTCCCACTTAGCTACTAATTAGCCTAAGAATGGAAAGATTGGTGGATCAAAGCAGCCAGAAGTGCCTTGCAGGAAAAGGCCTGGCAGTGTACCTAACAGAGCACAATGATTGATAATCATATGGAGCAGAGTTACAAAGCTCACTGAATCAGAATCGACTTGATTGCAGCTGCTTATGGTGGTGTGACCCACAGGGGCAGTTCTACCCTGCCTAGTAGGGTCATTATGAGTCAGAATTGAGTCAGTGGCACTTAATTTGGTTTGTTTTTCATTCAGCGGAAGATGTAAAGAGGCTTTCTACTTCCGTTAACAGTTACAATCTCAGAAACTCACAGGGGCAGGAGTTCTGCCCTTACAGGGTCCAAGTAAGTCAGCATGGACTCAATGGCTGTAAGTTTATATTAATTTAAATCAGGGTTTTGATCTGATTCAATCATGTCTGAAGAAGCAAAATCAGAAGAGTCTCAACATTTTAAAATTAGGATGAAGCAGAAAGAAAACCGGAACGGGAAACCTTGTAGATTTTATCCCTGGATTAGAGGATTTGGAAGAGGGTTAGGGAGTCCTTTTAGGAACCTAATTTGGGAGATTGGATTGTTACCAGGTGGGTGGATAATACACATCCGAAATGGTGCATTTGCTGCCATCTTTGAGCAGGGCAGCGCTGTTTCTGATTGCGGGCTAAGAGATGTGGTGGCTAGGCGTTGCTTGGGCTGCCCTTATTTTCTAAGAGGCAGATTAACTTTCCAACAGAGCATAGACTGTAATTCTTTCCAGTCTGTTTCAGTTTTGCTTCCTTGGTTATAACTGAACTGTGAAGACGGTTTCAAATCACTGATTAAAAGTGTTATTTTTTAAGATTTTATTATTTTTAAAATGTTAAAAAGTGTAATTAATAATCACCGTTTTCATTTTATGATACATATGTATTTGTTAACAGGAAGGACTTTTCCAGTCAGTCAGCAACTTTCTCTCTGTCACCACTGTTAGGTTAATTGATCCATTTTTATGGATAAGAGTTAAGTAATAAATTAGGCATTTGATGTTAGTGTACCTTTGTTTGGAAGTATGATCAACTTTCTCTTTGTTTTGGCCTGACTTTAAAAATAGAATGACTGTGGTTTAATGAATTTGTATATATATTTAATTAAGGAAAATGATTAATGTATGACATGTAGTTACATGTTCTTGTAAGTTGTGTTGCTCATATGTATAGAATTTTCAAATAAGAATGGTCTAACCCAGTGGTTCTCAACCTGTGAGTCACCACCCCTTTCAGTGTTTAACAACACTTTGACAGGGGTTGTCTAAGACCATTGGAAAATACATGCTTCTGATCTGGTGAGAAAAAAGCTATCTCAAGCATCACATTGATGTTGGCCTTTTGTGCATACTTTTGCAAAATGTAGCAATTTATTTTACTTTTGGCACCCATGATTTACCATACTTCAAGACAAAAATTCATTTATTTGTCATTAGAAAAAATATGTAGCAATATATAATTACATATTTTGTGATTAATCACTATGCTTTAATTATGTTCAATTTGTCACAATGAAAATATATCCTGAATATCAGCTATGTACCTTATGATTCATCAAAGTTTCAAAATTACAGTTATGAAGTAGCCAGGAAAATAATTTTGTGTTTGGGGGTCACCACAACACGAGGAACTGTATTAAAGGGGGGTTGCTGCATTAGGAAGGTTGAGAACCACAGGTGTAACCAAAAAAGCCAATTCCACCACCACTGAGTAAATTCTGACCCATAGTCATCCTATGTAGGGTTTCCAAACTGTAAATCTTTGCTAGAGCAGAAAGCCTCATCTTTTTTCTGTGGAGTGGCTGGTGGGTTTGAATTGCTGACCTTGTGCTTTCACCAGCCCAATATTTAACCACAGTGTCATGTGGAATCCTTAAGAAAATTCTCAAAGTACTTACACCCACTCAACACTTGTGATTTGTTTGGATGGTGTATTGACAGGTTACTAAACTTGATCTTTAAGTTCAATTGACTATTTGTATCTCAGGGTTTTGCATCATTGTTACATCCAACTCCTGATGGAAAATATTTGGTGGGGGAGAGCAACTGAGTGATGAGTGCTCAAGCAATCCTTCAGAGACGGAGGGAGCATAAAGTATTCCTTATATAGCATGTATAGTGGTTTAGGTGTTACCGTTACTCTGGAGGTGATTTAAAGTACACAGGAGATGTGCATGGGTCGCATGCAAACAATATATCATTTTATGTAAGAGACATATACCTTCAGATTTTGGTACCTGCTGGGAGTCCTGGTCCCCCTCTCCGTGTATATGGAGGGAAGACTATTTTAGGAGTAGAAGAAGGTAAACATAAATTTACTTTTTTGTAAATGAGCCAATAGATAGACTATAGATAACACCCCTCTCACTTGAAAAAGGAGGTTAAAAAACCTGAGTAGAGCAAGTGTTTATATTATTTAGCTTTGTTTTCCATATTCCCGTGTGAGAAAGAAATGTGAGCATTAATACTCCATCTTTTATTAAGTTGTTCTCTAACTTGTGCCAAGTATGCTCAGAATTCCACGATTTTATGGTCAATAGTTTCATATATCTGAAGGTTGGATTTAGTAGTAAACATAAGATGCACACACACATGCACATGGCTTTTTACCGGTTTGGAAACCTGGGTACGTATGTAACTTGTTTAAGGCAAGTTTCTGGTGTGTTGATATTAAAGTCACCATGACAGGCTATCCAATCCCACAAATAGGGGATTTGTGATTGTTTCACTGCCAAAGGGTTAAGCGACTCTATAGCTGTATAGTCTGGCCTTTGGAAGGAGAAAGATTTAAAGAGAAAGCTCACAAGGGCAACACAATGGTGCTTTCTAATCAAAACCCAAAGGGAGCCTGGTGATGCAGTAGTTACTTGTAGGGCTGTGACTCCACAAGGTCTGAAGTTGGAAAGCTGACTCTACTCCTGTAAACAGTTACAGTCTCAGAAAGGAATGGGGCAGTTCAACCCTGTCCTATAATGTCATTATGAGTCAGCATTGAATCGATGGTAGTGAGTTGTTGAAGTGAAACCAGAAAATTTAACGGTTGACCACCTAGGCATTAGTGTCAGTCTTCAGACCAAGACATTGCCATTTTCATTACTTAGCAGCAACATGGTAATTTTACCCATCCGTTTCAATGATGATTGAGGAAGACAGAATGATCATAAAATGGAATGCTGTGAACTGGAAGCCATCGAGCCAGTTGAGCTGGCTTCCACAATCTAGTGACCAGCTGTCTCTCATATTTAGCATGTCTTAAATATATTTAAAACAGTCGCTGATTCCAACTAATGTTATGAAAAAAATAGTTGGCTGTTATTTAAAAGGTTGGAGGTTCGAATCCACCCATTGATAACCTTGGATGAAAGACTTGTTTTCAATCTGATTATGAAAAACTCGATGTAGAAAACCCTGATGATTGTCAACTGGTTTAAACTCAATATGTAAAAAAATGCATTGTATAAAACTAGAATGAATTTTGCCCAAAATGGTAAAGAAATTGGGTAAAAGATGGTTGTTGTTAGATACCATTCAGTTTGTTCCTACTATAAGTGACCCTGTGTACAAAAGAAGAAAGCAACCCAGCACCATCTCTGTTGTTGTCTTCTCCTCTTGTTGGAACTATTGTGTCAGTCCACCTTGTTGAGTCTTCTTTTTCTCAGCCCTCTACCAAGCATCATGATGTCTTTCTCGAGGGACTGCTGTGTCTTGGTGACATATCCAAAGTAAATGAGACAAGAGTGGTGCTACCCTCCCAAATGTATGTTTGAAGAAGTACAAGCTGAATGCTTTGTTTGTTTTTGCAGTTTGTGGCATAGTCAATATTCTTCACCAACACCATAATTCATAGAATCAACTTTCCAGTTTTTGTCCAGCTTTCGTAAGCATGTGAGGTGAATGAAAATAGTGTGACTTGGGTCAGGCACACTCAAGGTGACATCTTTACTGTTTTACACTTTAAAGAGGTACTTTGTAGCAGATTTCCCCAGTGAAAATGGGTCATCTGCTTAGCATTGGTTAGTCTGCATATTGAAAGAACTGAAATCTACTGTGTTATACTTTTCAATTCTTACAAAATTTTTCTAAAGATTATCAGGGAATGGGTCTCTTAAATGATAAAAGTTTTTTATCTTCCAAAGGTTAAAGCTACAAAAAATATATTAGAACTAATAAAGGAATTAATTAGTAAAATCACAGCATACAATGTCAATGTATTAAAATGTTACTTCTTTGAACTAGCATTTCAATTAGATAATAAAATCATAAATGTAGTTCAATTACTTAAATGTATACCATCCAAGCCCTGAGAACTATTAAACTCCTGAAAGAATACATAGTAAACAATTAATTATGAATATAGTAACTATATTTAGATTCATTGTAACTCAAATAAAAATTACTCTGGCTTTTGTGTAGAAATTGACAAGTGGGCTTAAACTCTTTATGAGGATACAAAGAATCTAGCTTAGCCTAAAACAGTTTTTTAGAAGAACAAGGTTGGAGGCCTTATACAACCTTATTTTATACTTATCATAAAACTACATTAATCATGCACTAGTATAATCCTTAAAGATATACACTGACCCTTAAAAAACAGGGCACTTATGATTTTATACATATATATGAATACATTTATATAGTGAAAAGGAACACGACAGCAAATTATTGCCTATAACAGTACAGAGAGCTCAGTCTGACTCAATTTAGTGGGTTAGTTAATATACTGAAGGTCTTTCAAACTCACCTAACCACTAGCCCCAGGCTAAGGCTGCAGACAGTAGGAAGATGAGGTGGTGACATAGTGCAGTGTGTTGAAGCCAGGTCACAAAGGAGCCTCACTGGGTAGTGATTCAAAGTGACTGGTTGGAGGTGTGGCATCTGTAATGATGGCAAAAAAAGGCGGAATTAGCCTGTAGGCAGCAGACATGGCAAGGTGGAGTGGGGCCATAGTGTGGAACTGCATAGCACAGCAGTGTGGTGCACTCTGGCTTGGCAAGGTGGTACCGAGTGCTCCTCGGCCCACAGGCAGCACAGAATGCATGATGAGGCAGGGCAGCTGGGTTAAGCAGAGAACTTGGCTGACCACCACGGAGGGAGAGAGTGGCAGGCCTCCAGAGAGCCATGTATCTCCGTCTCACCTCCAAAGAAGGTCATTCATTAGACAGTGGTTGAATGGCTAAACTCCACCCATATCTTCTTACAGGTACCAGGTCGGCACAAAAAACCAAATTCTTGTTTTGCCACTAGAATTTAAGCAGCTGCCCAAAAGGTCAGTGAAGGAAAGGATAGTCTTGGCAAAGCATACTGTGTTCTAACAACTGGACGTTTGATGCGGGCAGAATTTCAGGCTTTTTCTCCAACATACATAATAACCATTTCACTTCATCATATACCTCATTTATAAAATCTGAAAGTTTTTAATATTTAGAGAAAAATCCCTGTGACCCTGTAACCAGGTAAAAATTTCCTACTTCCAAAAAAGCATAAGTCATAGAAGAAAAATAAATAGGACGTTATCAAAATTAAAAGCTTCAGCTTTTAAGAAGGTATCCATTAGGACCATAATGGATAGGTATATAATGTGATTTTTTTGAGTACTGTTTTCATTTCATATTTTTCCCTCTTCCAGTATTTTCTTGAGATAATTTAATTTGTAGCATATGCCACACCGGTCTTCAACATCGAGTCTTAATTTTTTTAATGCTGGTCGAATCTTCAATCATCTTTGTATGTTTGTCATGCAATCTATTGTGTTCCAGAAAGTTTTATTTAAAGATTAATCTTTGAAGCATTTTAAAAAAGTAGTCTTAATAAAATGTGGTTTCCCTTTGTAATTGTGTTTGCTACAGTGGTATTGCCTGATAAAATATTTTCTTAGACTGTGACTCATGACAGTACTAGAAAACCCATTGTCCTGGGCTCTGGAGCACTGGTTGGGGGTCTTGGGTTGTGGATTGCAACCTAATGGTCACCCAGGATGCCTTTCATTGTTCTCTAGCAATTCGTGACCAACCCAGGGGCTCAGAATAGGGTAGGCACATTTGCATCATAAGGGTCCTTGCTTTGCAAAACTCAGAAGATGCCATGTGCAGCAGATGCACCCATTACCACCTTAGTTGAGTCCAATAAGACCTACCAATCACTTCTGAATGATGGAATTTTAAGTTCATAAATTTCTCTTTTCCTCAGCCACTGGATTTGTCAGCCTGTATTATGGTGGTAGTAATACTGTTGTAATTTTCCAATTGAACTTGGTAGGTTCAATATTTCTTGTTAAAAAATGTGAGTATATTCAGTATTAGAGCATGAATTTTCATAGGAAGTTAAAGAAAAGTTTGGAAATTCTCTGAGAGCATACTGACAGTTCACAATTTCTATGAAATAAAAATAAAGTAAACCTACACATTTGTCATGCAGGCACTAAAGGCTATTACTCATCTTGTCTAAGTAGCATTGCTTTTAAATATATATATATGAAATAGTACAAAAAAATCAAAACAAGGAAAAAATCACATGTGCATATATATAATTAATATATATGCATATCGTTTGATTTTATTTCCATGTGTTTTCATACTTTCCGTTTGTATTTTCCTGAGATAATTGAATGTGTAGCATATGTCATACCAGTCTTCAATAGGTAAAGTTTTACTTTTTTTATGCTCGTCTAATCATCATGCATTATTGTATGTTTGTAATTTTCTTTATTGAGTTAC
The DNA here is from genome assembly GCF_050624435.1 of Tenrec ecaudatus. NCBI lineage: Eukaryota > Metazoa > Chordata > Mammalia > Afrosoricida > Tenrecidae > Tenrec > Tenrec ecaudatus. The sequence continues at coordinate 6,742 of NC_134533.1, read as the reverse complement.
ACAAAGTTTTTATTTAGAAAGATCACTTCGAAAGATAAATGGAAAGAGTCCCCGATAAAAGTATTAAAAATGAAAAAAGAAAAACAAAGTGAACATAGTAACAATAAAGTTTTTTTTCATTTCTAATTTTGTATATCTTAGTGCTATTCCCTGATGGAATTTTTTTCAGACTGTGTCTGTTGATGGAAGTAGAAAGCCCATCCATGTGTATAGTCATTAGTGTTGATGAGAAAAGGTATTTATGATGAAGAAGTTGGTCTTGTAAAATTCTATTATATGATCTGTCAGGGGAAGCCAGCCCCTAACACATCTCTACGGGTCCGGGACGTGCAATTGTACAGCGATAATAATTCAAGATCATAGTAAAGTTATAGAGAGCATGAGAGATAGAAGTATTGAAATGGAATCAGACACAATTCATGGTAGCATGCTCACCTCAGCCCCGCTTGGTGGGCAAGAGCTTTAATGTTAGCCCAGGCTTCAATCTTCTCTGGTGACATGCAAGCCCCCTAATTACAGGTGAGGGCATTCATCACAGGAAGGTAATACAGTAATGACAGGAGGTCGTCTAGAGAAATACACACAATAGGAAGAGGAGGGATTCTGGGTATATATGTGACAAGATGGGCAGATCCTAGATTTAGTGGCAGCTTAACTTTGGTCATCCTTGGATGGGTTTGACCTCTCTGGTGTCTCCTACAAGGAAACAGAAAACTACTATCTTTATCAGAAGGGAGTGGACCCTACTTGTGAGATAAACAGTGGTGTCTGCTTTAGATGGCTGATAGCTCTTAGGGAGAATGACCCCTTATCTACTCCTGATGACCTCCAAATGTATATTTACAAGCAGCGAAGTCAGCTTTGGAGAAATCCTGTTTCCCACAATCTCCAACTTTCTACCAGGTCTTATTTGTCAACAACTCTTCCTTTTAGTTTCTAAGTTTTTAATTAAATAATTTTATTGTGTGCTTGTCCAACTCTTATCACAATCCACACATACATCTAGAGTGTCATGCACTTTTATACATTTGTTTCTCTCATCATTCTCAAAACATATTTTCTCTTCTTGAATCCCTGGCATTCGTGCCTCATTTTTCCCCCCTCCCCCCCTCCCCTATGGACCCTTGTTAATTTATAAAAAACTATTTATAAAATCTTACACTGCCAACGTGTCTCTTCACTCACTTCTCCGCTGTTCGTCCCCCAGGGAGGAGGTTATTTGTAGATCCTTGTAATCTGTTCCCCCTTTCTCCCTCACCTTCTCTACCCTCGTGGTATCGCCACTCTCACCACTGGCCCTGAGGGGTTCATCTGTCCTCGATTTCCTGTGTTGCCTGTTCCTATCTGTACCAGTGTACATCCTCTGGTCCAGCTGGATTTGTAAGGTAGAATTGGGATCATGATAGTGGTGGGGAGGAAGCATTCAAGAACTAGAGGAAAGTTGTATCATCATACATGTCCAATATCCCACAGATGGGTTCTTGTCCCCACTTGATTTTTTTGGTTTTTGTTACCTTATCCCTTCAATGCCTCGTGCTCTCACAGGCTGGTGCGCTTCTTCCATGTGTACTTTGTTGTTTCTCAGTTAGATGTCCACTTGTTCATTCTTAACAAACTTTTTGGTATAAATCGTTTAAACTTGCACTTTAGCCGCATATCATACCATCACTACCGCCATCCTATCGTACTCAGAATAGTTAGACAATTGTAGAGCTTTCTCACAGGGACCCTCAACCCCACCCCCACTTCCTTGCCAGCACTGCCAGGAGGTTCCTGTGGAGCATACTAGGACAGGACGCCCCTCAAGTGAGGTGGGTGCTCTGTGCACGGCGTGGTCGGTCCGGTTGCACTACCAATCACGAGGTCAGCCCGTTGGAAACCACCCATCAACACCCTTGTCGTTGCGCCCATTCAGAAACCTACAGGGGCGGTTGGTTGGTTGGTTCTTTGGTCCTCCCCCTCCTCTCTTTCCTACCCATACGTAGGTCCGGTCAGGAGGTGGTGATAACTGGGCACCAACCTGGTCTGTCTTTTTCCTGTTCCTGCAGGAATCCGCCAGAAGTGCGGTGGATGGCACTTGGCTGTCGGATAGAGCGTCCGGAAGCGGGACACCGGAGGCGCGTGCACGGAGGGTGGCAGCAGCCATTGTGGTGGCGATTCCTGTCTGGGACAAGCAACGGTGATGGCAGCGGCGGCGGCAGCATCTGTGGTGAGTGTTCTGGGTCAGGCGGCGGCGGTAGACGATGGCGGTGTTGGACCTGGTCGAAGTTAGGCGACTGTCCTGCCAAGGACGCGCCATTGCCGGCTAGTGATGCACACTCGTCCCGCCACTGCCACCCATTGTTCAGTTTCACTTTCTCTCCTGAGCTCTGTTGCCAACGCGGTGGGACAAGAGGGCCCTGTGTCGCTGGCCAGAGTTTCAGGATGCCGGCAGCGTTGCCTCAGTCCTCCAGTTGGTGACTGAGCGCCGCGGTGGCCCGAGGTTGTACCTGCAGCCTTACGTGTTGGTGGGCTTCACTGCCGGTGTCCATCAGGCTTGGTGGACCAGCACAGGGCGCTCTCCCGCTGCTACCTCGCGGACCAGAGCGGTCCCCAAGGAGGCGTCATGAAAAAATAGAAGTTGGCGGGTTGGGAGCATTGGTCTGCGGGAACTCCTCTGGTCCTGGTGTCACCTCTACCTCTCTGGGCCTGGGCGGAGTCCCGACTGCCTGAAGCGGTGCTTGAATTTTTCCAAGAACCCACTTGGGGCCTGGGAACAGCCCTGGTGGCTCTCATATGGCCAGAAATTTGGTGTTTACTACCTGGGTCTGAACAGGCCGCATCTCGTTGACGCCCGCCCAGCTCTATTGCAGGCGGTACTTGAGAGTGTTTCTCAAGTCCCAACTTTGGGTCCTGGGACCTGCCTTGGTGGCTCGTGGTCACCCGGCGAGTGGGAGTTTGCTCCTAGGCGACTCCTTGAGTGCATCGCTCCTCAGGTGGGGCCTGAGATAAATGATTCCACATAGGTCGCCAGCCCCACCAATATGTGGGACCTCCAGTGTGCAGCGCCTGCGTGGTGGGTGAGGGCACACCACTCTCCCCTCCTTTATTTCTGGGATGTTGGCCAGAGTGTCCCCGGACCTCTGGGAGTGAGTGCTATGGGGTCGCCTGGTTTGCCTTTGGCTGAAACCTGGTTCCTGGCGTGGAATTTCTTGTGCTGAAATTGGTCATTTTGGGCCACTGTATGCATGCTGACACGCTCATCATCAGTGACGGTCGTTGAAGATGTTGGTTTGATGTTCTGGATGTGCGTTGGTTCCCTGGGTCGCTCTTTGGTTACTGATGGCCCCTTGGTGTGATCCCTTCGATTCCCGTGTGAGTCACCTGCTTTGAGACCTGTGCGCTGGTTTTTACGAGTCCAGTTGTATTCGGACCTTTGGTGCCTCCTCCAGCCTCCAGTGCCAGGAGGGAGCGTGACTCACAGAGGTTGGGGGTTTGGGTCTTCTGTGCTCCCTGCGTTCTCTCCCCACTGCAGCCATTCCTGGCAGCTGTGCCACGCTTAGCGGAGTGCCTTCCACGCTCCTTGGACTGTGTCTCTGGTGTCAGGCACTCTACATGTCCTTTTGGCAGCCATTCTTCCTTAGCCCTGGGTGGGTCAGGTGAGGCAGAAACCTGTTAGCTTTCCTTCCTGACCTCACCCAGCACCTGACGGATTTTTTATTCTCTTTTGCTCTCCTTGAGTGACTTTACTTGAACACACCCCATCGAGGTGCCGTCAGCGTATGGGATTTGTCCTCTGGCTCTGTCCGTGGGTCCCTAGACTCTTCCCGCCTTCCGATTTTTGGTTTCGTGGGGAGGGCAGTGTTGCGGAATCCGGTTCTGGCTCTCAGGAGCACCCCTCGGCTCACGGCGTGGCTCGCGGGAGTGTGCGTCTGTGATCCCAAGCTACCATCTGCGCTCGTTTTCTTGGCACTGGGTGTTCCACGTGGTGGGGATGGTCTGTCGCTCGTGCCACATGTGTACCTGCCCAGGTATGCACGGGGTTGTGTCTGTATTGTCCCTTTGCCCCTGGAGCGCACCAGGTTGTCCTCTCAGGTGCCAGATGCCTACCCATGTTGTCGCTCGTTTTTGGTTGTGCTTGTGTTTATATTTGGGTTTATGTTTGTGTTCTGGGTTACTGTTGTGAGTTAAGGGTTGTGGTTGTTAGTTTTGGGGTTTGGGTTTGTGGTTTTGGTTGTGCTTGTCTTTGTCTTTAGGTTTAGG